>NC_134410.1:18947115-19247115 GCF_038048845.1 Mixophyes fleayi
ATATGGAATATGGGATTTTATTTTATTAATAAAAGTATCCATACACTATTTACTCTGGTGTATATGACACTTCATTACATTATTCTTTTCTTGACTCTACAACCCAGGAAGAGTATTGGCTTCCTGAGCAATTCCAGCCCAATCATCTCTACTTCTTGCTCTGATTCTCCATCGGCTGACCCTCGTCTTCCCTAAATACATCTCAACATCATCCAAACAACTAGCTCTGGGTCAGCTGCTCTGATGCCATAATCCTGGGATTCTGCTGAACACCTTCTTCACTCTTTTGCTTTTCAATAGTCTTATGAAATGATCTAGCCATCTGAGCCTATGCTTTTATTTCAGACACTAAGTCTAGTTTGTTATAAAGAGCCCTCAGATCATCATTCCTTCTGATCCTTTCATGTATAAGGCCATAACTTCACCTAAATACCTTCCTCTCCCAACTCCTAGGGAGTTCTTCAGTACAGGTGGTCATTGTCTAAGCTTCTGAGCCATAGGTTACTACTGGCCTCACCACAGTACAATAGATGCCCAGCTTTAAGTTTCTACTAAGGCTATATGTCTTAAAGACTTTCTGCAGAGTTAGGTATTTCCTGTTACCTGCTGCAATTGTTGTCTAGATCTCTTATCCAGTGGTTGAAGTGTTAAATTAGAAATGGGGGTATGGAAATTATAACTGAGTGGAATATGATTGCTTGAATTTTCTTTTTTTATTTTTAAACACTTGTCCTGACTGTGCCTGAATAATTCCACCCCAAAAAAAATCTGTGTCTGTGCATTCCCATCCTTCATTCCTACTCATGTTTTATGGTGGCTGTATACCTGACAATCCCATTCTTAAGGTGTCTCTGCCTTTACCTTTTGCCTACCCGCTCCACCATCTTTTGGCCTGTTCCTATTACCTATATCCCTGCACAATCTTCTCTCCTGTCTCTCTCACATATTTCCCCTCACCGTCTTCCTCCCCTGTCCATCTCATATGTCCACCTGCACCATCTTCTCCCCTTGTCCCTCTCAAATATCCCCCTGCACCATCTTTTCTGTCCCTCTCACATATCCACCTGCATCATCTTCTTTGTCCCTCTCACATATCCACCATTACCAACTTCTCCCCTGACCCTCTCACATATCCCCCTGCACCATCTTCTCCCCTTGTCCCTCTCAAATATCCCCCTGCACCATCTTTTCTGTCCCTCTCACATATCTCCCTGCACCATCTTCTCCCCCTGTATCTCTAACATATCCCCCTGCACTATCTTCTCCCCTGTCCCTGTCACATATCCCCCTGCACCATTGTCTCCCCTGTCCCTCTCACCTATCCCCCTGCAACATCTTCTCCCCTGTCCCTGTTACATATCCCCCTGCAACATCTTCTGTGTCCCTCTCACATATCCCCTGCACCATCTTCTCTGCCCCCTCACATATCCACCTACACCATCCTCTCTGTCCCTCTCACATATCCACCTACACCACCTTCTCTCCTGTCCCTGTCACATATACTCCTGAAACATCGTCTCCCCTGTCTCTCTTATCTATCCCCCTGCAACATCATCTCCTCACTCTCTCTTACATACCCCCCTGCATCATCTTCTCCCCTGTCCCTGTCACATATCCCCCAACACCATCTTCTCCCCTGTACCTCTCACATATCCCCCCTACACAATCTTCTCCCCTGTCTCTCTCACATGTCTCCCTGTACCATCTTCTCCCCTGTCACATATCCTCTTGCACCATCTTCTCCCCTGTCCCTCTCACCTATCCTCCTGCAACATCATCTCTGCACTCCCTCTTACATATCCCCCTGCACCATCTTCTCCCATGTCCCTGTCACATATCCTCCTGCACTCTTTTCCCCCTGTCCCTCTCAAATATCTCCTGCAACATCTTCTCTCCTGTACCTCTCACATATCACCCTGCACCATCTTCTCCCCTTCTCTCTCACATATCTCCCTGCACTGGATACATTTCAATACTGATCTATGAACTACAGTTTCAAGTAAGGGGAGATCATGGGACCCACCCCTATTTAGTATGTAAGTGTAGGAGATGTTATAGTAAGGGGATATACAAAATTAGAGAAATCAATTAAAAAAGTTTGCAAAGTACAATAAATATATACATTTAATAAAAGTAAAAAATGGGAAACACAGATATATTTTTTCCACTTAGACTTTATTATGGGTATTGGGCAAACTTTAACTACATATATTTGGTATCTCTGTAAGCAGAAGTCAGAAAATAATATTTAGTGTTTGTGACTGTAGCTAAGGGAAGACTCAAGAAAAATGTAATTGAAATTGTCTATATTCACCCATATAATTCTCATTACTAAAAAAATATACATTTATTCAACTATGGTAAAAAAAAGCCATATATTTCTCGAAAAAACAATACAAATGTCCTTGGGTAAGTTAAAAATAAATAAAGGGAAACCTGTTTGTGTAATTGCACCTGAGGTAGATCTAGGCACAGACACATGTCCACCTGTCTGTTCACTTATCTGTTGCAGGTGCAGAATGGTTTGCGCAATAAGACATAATGAAGATGATGGCGATCAGCCGCATTGGCTAGCTGCTTCTGATTGAATGACTATGGATTGACCTCTCTAGCTGATAGCACTTAATTTATTAGTGTGGCTGCTATATTATATGAAAACATTGTCTTGCACAGCAAGAACCATACAGGGCTATAAGAACCATGTAGGGCAGCACAATGGCTAAGTGATTACCACTTCTGCCTCACAGTGCTGGGATCATGAGTTCAATTCCTGACCATGGCCTTCTCTTTGTGGAGTTTGTATGTTCTCCCTGTGTTTGCGTGGGTTTCTTCTGGGTGCTCCGGTTTCCTCCCACACTCCAAAAAAATAAAAAAATACTAGTAGGGTAATTGGCTGCTATCAAAAATTTACCCTAGTCTGTCTCTTTCTATATATCTATGTTAGGGAATTTAGACTGTAAGCTCCAAAGGGGCAGGGACTGATGTGAATGAGTTCTCTGTACAGCGCTGCGGAATCAGTGGCGCTATATAAATGGTGATGATGATGATGATGATACAAAGAACAATGGGTCATCAATTACGAGTAGAAGAAATAAAGATTAACAATCCGCATAGGGAGGGTTTCTTTACTGTTGCAAGGGTTAATTACTGATCAGCTTTGCCAGTTATAGACAACTCTTTAGGGACATCATGGGATGGCCCTTAATCTCAGTAATAAGTTAAAACAAGACATTTATTTAAAGAGACACATATCTGCAATAACGCATCAGTAGACATTTTTAACAAGTGTTACAAGCTATCACAAGCAAATCTTGTGATCTTGCAAAAAATGAAGCAGGGAGGTGCTGGGGCCGCAGGTGAAGGCTCAGTGAGCCGTTTACGGTTCTTGAGGCAGTGATGTCAAAGTCAAAAGCAGAATTTTAAAAAATTATTTGGATGTCTTTCAGGTTTGTAAAAGTGGAGATGTTGCCTATAGCAACCAATCAGATTCTAGCTGTCATTTTGTTGAGTGTACTAAATAAATAACAACTAGAATCTGATTGGTTGCTATAGGCAACATCTCCACTTTTTCAAACCCACAGTTTAGTAAATATACCCCTTAGTCTCAGAAAAGTAAAAATTATCTTCTAAAAATATAGTGAATAGAAAACCTGTATTCAGAACCTATAAATGTTATGTGTTGTAGATTGTGATATCTTGTAGAAAAACTGTTACAATAAAAATAGCTGCTCCCATACTTATTTAAAATGGTCAGAATCTGCACAATGAATGACATACAAAGACGACAAGAAGAAATAATTAATGTAATAGCCTTTTGCAGAGTATTGGCAGCGGAGCTATCGCAGCAGATGGGACACAACGGAACAATCACATTTTATCCTTTTAAAAAAATTAACTAACCTAAATCTTACCCTATTTTCTCCATTGTGATGTTTCTGTTAAGTGGCTCCGTCCAACTTCCTTTTATGAGGCTAAATGTTTTGTGCTCCTTTAGTATTACATAAACTGTCATTAAATATAGGAGCCGCATACTACTGTACAAAACACATTTTAATAGAGCTCACCTTTTACTTCCTAATTTGGTCATAATGATGATGACTCTCAGCAGCACTAACAACTTGTGATTGGCTGATTGCATTTTGATCAATCCAGCTACTAGTTATTATATCATTAGCATTATGGCTATATTAAATCAAGTCATTGACATCTTTATTTACACTACTTAATTGACAATACTAGTAGGACTAATTCATATTTGAATAGATGTGGAGGTATTGCATTTAATTTAGTTCTATATGGCAAATGCTCAAAAAGACAATTTTTTGAGCTTGACGCATCTTGATATGCATTCAACTCAACACATACATGTTAGTATGCTTTTTTTAATGTATTGTTTTCCTATATAGGTGCGGAGCACAAATGTGGCAGCACATTGCTGATTTGCAGTGCTAGGACCATGGATTCAACTATGACCAGGGCACAATTTGTGTATGAGTTTGCATGCTACCCCATATTTGTGTCGGTTTCCTCCAATTGATCCATTTTCCTCCCACATTCCAAAGACATACTTGTAGATTAATTGGCTTTTGTGTTTGTGTGTATGGATGTGTGTGTGTGTGTGTGTGTGTGTGTGTGTGTGTGTGTGTGTATGGGTGTGTGGCAGGGATTTCAGACTGTAAGCTTCAATAGGTTAGGGACTGATGTGAATGGTCTATAAATGTTCCAGAGAACACTGTGTAATATGACTTTCACTATCTAAATTATTATTAATATTATTATTATTATTAATAATAATAATAGTAATTACAATAACAACAATAATAATAATAATAATCCATCAATATTTAATACATAAAATAATTTGTTAAATAAACCAATGGACTAAGCGGGGGCGTATATGCTCCTATGACATACCGTCACTTCTCCTACTGCCTTCATTGTAAAACTATCATATTCCATTCACTTAAATTCCTATTACATTTTTCATACCATCACTTCTAAATGTCCACTTTGACAACTGTATATGCATATATAGAATAGACATAATTCATCAATCATAAAAGTCTGGTAAATGAGGTAACTTGAGCTCTGAGGCATTATCTGGATACGTAACATCTGAACATCCACTAAAACAATCGAGAAGTGTACCGGGGTTTTGTAATTGTGCCACCATTGCAAAATGTTTAGACTACACATCCCTTTTTACCATGTGACTTGCATTGTTCACAATGCTATTCCCCTTTGTCACCATACTATGGTACAACTATGGTATCATATAACTATTGTGAACAAACTATAGTGGTGTGACACTACGCTGGAAATTGTACCTTCATTGTACAGCCACATTGCAGATCTATTGTCTGCCACATTGTGCATTAATTTTTTTAATACAGTCTCTTTTTTAATTCTGCCACTACACTTGATCTTTTTTCCAATATAATATCGTCTTGTCTGTGACTTAACTCATTTTAGTACATTACCTTTGTCTCTCAAAAAATGCAATTTCTGCCAAAAAGCTGCTTTTACATCTTTATTTTTTAGGCTGTAAATAAGAGGATTTAAAATTGGAACTGCAGCTGAATTAAAGAGAGAGAGCAGCTTATTGTACTCCAGACTATCGGCTGATATCGGCCTTAGGTATTGATAGATTAGCGTAGTATAGAGAAGGATGACAACTGTGAGGTGTGAGGAACATGTGTAGAAGGCCTTACGTCTGCCACTGCTAGACCTGATCCTTAGTATGGCTGTGATAATAAGAATATAAGAAATAACTGTTAGTAAAAAAGGAGCAAGAACCAAAATGACTACTCCTTCAACGATGAACAGGGTCTCTAAAACAGATGTATCACTGCAAGAGAGCTTTATGACAGGTACAAGATCACAAAAGAAATGGTTGACTATATTGGATCTGTAACAGTGAAATCTTGTCACCAAGACAACATATGGTATTACTTCTAAAAATCCAAGCACCCAACAGACAGTGGCCAAAAGGGCACAAACTCTATGGTTCATGATCATAGTATATCTCAAAGGGTTACAGATGGCAACATATCGGTCATAGCTCATAGCTGTTAAGAACAAGAGTTCATCACTGATCAAAGATCCAAAGAAATACATCTGAGCTATGCAACTTACATATGAAATGTCTCTATTTCCAGTTATACCTATAAGAAGGATGTTGTGTAGAGTAACTGTGGTTGACCACATGTCAATGACGGACAAGTTGGCCAAGAAGAAGTACATGGGAGTGTGGAGATGATGATCCATGTAGACCAGTAAAAGAATGGTCATGTTACCACCAAGAGTGCCGAGATAAATTAGAAGAACCAGAAGGAAGATCGGAGCTTGGAGCTCTGGGACATCTGTGATGCCTTTAATGATGAAATATGTCACCATAGTCTGATTTGGTCTCTCCATTTTATGGCTTATGATAACAGTAGCTCAGAAGAATGCCTGTGTGTTTAAACATGAAAAATTAGAAAAGATTTTTGTTATCCAATCTTTCATTTATACCAAAGTGGAATAAATACTTGACAAAGACAGAAGAGTTTACTGCAGCTACAGATGTTTACAAAATGTCCCTATGATCCTGACCACATTTCTAGAGTGAGATTGAAATAACCTTTACAGATAGTTAAAGGTGTACTGGAACATACAATATGATAGAGGACAAACTGCACAACATTGCGGAACTCCCTGCATTCCCATAGGGCATATGTGGGAATGGGATCGGACATTTCACATTAAAATATACACAAAAGGAAGAAATATATATGCACATCCCCTCAAGATCATCTATTCTCTTTCCTAAATCACCCCCTTCTTCTATGGCTTAATTTTGTATCACATTAATTGTCCTGTATGATTTTCATTGTCATTGTCCTGGCATACAGTATTATTCTGTGCTTTGATATACTGCACTGTACTCTGTGTGGTTGTACATTCTGAAAAATAGCAAGATTATAATGATATATGGATTTTAGTTCAAAAAACAGTAACTCACTTGTTTTTTTGAATCTTGTTTTTTTGAAGTTTGTTGTTCTCTGATGAACCTGGATATTAAAACCTATTAAAGTAGCAGATTGATGCTTCCAAGCTTTTTACGGTCATTGATTGCACAGACCAAGTTGTCAACAGTCAAATCCATATTGCAGTGATACTTGCTCCCAGACAGTAGCATCTATGTAAAGTGTACAGATATAAGACTACATCATCCAACATGATGAAAAGTACCTACTGTAGTTTTCATATCTTCAATATATCTTGAGATTTACAGGCATTGTAGATGCTGTGGTGCATATATACTAGAGATGGTCACTGACCCCCGTGTTTTGGTTTTGGATTCGGTTTTGGATCTGGATTACCGTCGTGTTTTGGTTTTGGTTTTGGTTTTGCAAAACCGCCATTGCGTGTTTTGGTTTTGGTTTTGTTTGGTTTTGTTTTGCAATTTGTTATAAAAATTACATTTATTGGTGCTAAAATAACATAATTTAGGTATTATTTTGTAGCTACATTATTATTAACCTCAGTAACACTAATTTGCAGTCATTTTTTATTCAATTTTGAACACCTCCTATGTCACAATATGATTTTCATACACTTGAAAAGAAAAATTGCTGCAGTTCTTGCCAGTGATAACAAAAAGGCCATTGTCATGCCTGGGCATAAGACCAAAAATCCACCTCTTAAGTGTGGAATTATTTTTACACGAATCCTGGCAAGAGTTGTCTATCCATTTGTAACATTTTGAAAGCCACACTCAGTAGAGGTAGGGACCTTAACCATCTGGGATCCTCATCCATGTTTCGTCATTTTTCAGCGAGTTATTGGCAAACTGTTGGGAAAATCAGAAACTTTGGTTAAAAAAAAATTAACAACAAGCATTCCAGCATAATCTACCTCCCTTCTCTCATCTACATCCCAGCACCTGCAATCTTCCCCCCCAACAATTGGCAAGTAAACAATCCTCTGCAAGAGGAAGCAAGAATGAAACCTGTCACCCAGTCGCAAAGCGGATCACAGACGCCCTGGGTACTATGCTAGCGTTAGATCTGTGTCCAATGTCCACTATTAATACAGTTGGTTTAAGACATTTAATTGAGGTGTTATGTCCCTGTTAGCAAATGTCATCACTATACCATTTTACTAGAAAAGCTTATTCTCTCCTGTACCGGAAAGTTCCTAAAAATGTCATTATTGGGTGACAAAATGGTATTCTACCCACTGTACACTTAACCACAGATATGTGTACAAGCGGAACTGGGCAAACAAAAGATTATATGACTGTGAAAGCCCACTGGGTTGGTCTTTCGCCTTCCCCAGCATGGACAGCAGCAGCATGTACCCAGGTGCATCACATTTTTGAGAAGTAGGCTACTCTGTGTATCAGCAGCTTCACTAAGAGGCATACAGCTGACAAACTGTTCCAAAAACTAAGGGATGTCATTGAAAGATGGCTAATCCTGCTTGGAGTCTCCTGAGGATATGTCATTTCTGATTACGACCCCAATATTGGTCCAGCATTACAGCGGGGCTGAATTCCATCACATTTCCTGTTTTGCACACACTATCAACTTGGTGTTACAGAACTTTTGAAAAATGACATGCAGGAGATGCTGTTTGTGTCCATAAACATTTAGGGTCAATTTGTGGTTTCTGCAACAGCATGTAGGAGAATACAGCAGCTGCAAGAAGACTAGCATTTGAGGGGAATATACTTTAGTCCAGCGAAGTAGTTACCTGTGAAGAAAGTGCAGACACAGTTAGCTTGAGTCAAGTGATTGCCTTAATAATAGATTTTGAAAAGGTGCTACATAAAATTATAGTGTGCAATAAAACAAAGTAAATGTGCTAACTATATTTTAATTGTAGATGAAATACTTAATTTTCTTTGCAAGGATCCCAGACTTATCAACATCTTGTTGGGACGTCTTCTCCTTCAGTTTCTCTGGCAACTGCTTGTAATAAAAGAAATTGCTTTCCCAAGACACCCAGTGGTGATTCAGATGAGTCCGCTAAACATTTTGATATTTGCTGTGCTGTAAAAGAATTGCCCAAAAACCGTGACAGCTCTGCCCTAAAATCAACTAGTCATTCCCTTTGGAAGGCCATTATCAGCAATTACATCATACTACACAGACTTCTATGATATTGGGATATTGGGATGAATTAGTATTGTTGGAGGAAGATTATCACTAAACCCTGCCACCTCTCCAGTTTCGCAATGAGCTATGGTACAATAAAATGTAACTGCAGATTTAGACCAAGACTGTCAGCCCTATTATTTCTATTTCAGCAATTACAATTAGCAATGGAGCAATGGAGCTCTTCTCTTTGGGTGTTACCTATATAACGCAGCACAATTTGCCTGCAAATTCGACAGACAAGCCTGCTTGTCTTCCTCTCCATCAATGACTCTTAGCAATTGAGCACTCGTCTTTGGGTGTATATTACACCCAAACATTATTAGTGAAAATTATGAAAAATACAGTTTAATCCCTGATAGGCCCTCCACCATCCTTTGCATGTTAATAGTAGGATTGGTTGGAATTATGGTCAAGGTCACACATTTTTTTGACAAATCCTTCAAACCAGCCCAGATGTCAAACTGTTGTGGTCTGCCCCCTGCGTCATCCCTGCTTGTGTTTGTAAAGTGCATATTGGTGCCAGAACCTCACATGCCAGAACTGCTCCCACTGGTGCCACACTGCTGCAGGACTTACACAATCAACCGCATCCTCATCGTCGGATACCCAAATCTCCCCCACATCCTCTTCTAAAGACAAAGTGTCATCCTCACTTGGTGTATCACCGGCTACACTCGGGCTGTTCAGGCACACATCAGCAGAACTGCTGAAAGGGCCCTTCTTTATGGGTAGACTAACAGAATGGTCACGATTAGACATCCCACTGTTGGATGGACTCTCCACAGGGATTGTTGTCATTTGTGAATCAGAGCAAATATTCTCCTGTAATGCCTCACTGTTATCTTGCAGCTCGGCTTTGACGCGTAACAGTAGTTGTGCACCAATTGTAGGGTGGGTAACTTTTTGGGATCTGCCACTAATAGCCAAAGGTGAAGGCCTCATTCTCTCTTTGCCACTGCGTGTGTAGAATGGCATGCTTGCAATTTTTTTTTTATCGTCACTTAACTTTTGCTCAGTTACACTTCTTTTTCGCTTCAATACAGTAAAATTTTTTTGGGTTTTTGTTTTTTGCACTAATTTGAAAACACTCTGTTGTTTGACATCGCCTTGGCCAGATGACGTACTGGGAACACTAACATCAGGACTGGTGACAGAACCTGGTTGCTCATTTAGATCATATGTGGACTGCTTTGAATCCATTCTGAGCGCAAACCACTGGGGAGTGCTAAAAATTATTTAGTAGATTCTGCTGACAGTTATGACTTTTGACAGCCAGAAATATTAATGCACAATTAGGGAGGACACCCCAAAAACACTGAGGTGTGCTACAAATTATTGAGTAGATACTGCTGACAGATATGACTTTTGACAGCCAGAAATATTAATGCACAATTAGGGAGGACACCCCAAAAACACTGAGGAGTGCTACAAATTATTGAGTAGATACTGCTGACAGATATGACTTTTGACAGCCAGAAATATTAATGCACAATTAGGGAGGACACCCCAAAAACACTGAGGAGTGCTAAAAATTATTGAGTAGATACTGCTGACAGATATGACTTTTGACAGCCAGAAATATTAATGCACAATTAGGGAGGACACCCCAAAAACACTGAGGAGTGCTAAAAATTATTGAGTAGATACTGCTGACAGATATGACTTTTGACAGCCAGAAATATTAATGCACAATTAGGGAGGACACCCCAAAAACACTGAGGAGTGCTACAAATTATTGAGTAGATACTGCTGACAGATATGACTTTTGACAGCCAGAAATATTAATGCACAATTAGGGAGGACACCCCAAAAACACTGAGGTGTGCTACAAATTATTGAGTAGATACTGCTGACAGATATGACTTTTGACAGCCAGAAATATTAATGCACAATTAGGGAGGACACCCCAAAAACACTGAGGAGTGCTACAAATTATTGAGTAGATACTGCTGACAGATATGACTTTTGACAGCCAGAAATATTAATGCACAATTAGGGAGGACACCCCAAAAACACTGAGGAGTGCTAAAAATTATTGAGTAGATACTGCTGACAGATATGACTTTTGACAGCCAGAAATATTAATGCACAATTAGGGAGGACACCCCAAAAACACTGAGGAGTGCTAAAAATTATTGAGTAGATACTGCTGACAGATATGACTTTTGACAGCCAGAAATATTAATGCACAATTAGGGAGGACACCCCAAAAACACTGAGGAGTGCTACAAATTATTGAGTAGATACTGCTGACAGATATGACTTTTGACAGCCAGAAATATTAATGCACAATTAGGGAGGACACCCCAAAAACACTGAGGTGTGCTACAAATTATTGAGTAGATACTGCTGACAGATATGACTTTTGACAGCCAGAAATATTAATGCACAATTAGGGAGGACACCCCAAAAACACTGAGGAGTGCTACAAATTATTGAGTAGATACTGCTGACAGATATGACTTTTGACAGCCAGAAATATTAATGCACAATTAGGGAGGACACCCCAAAAACACTGAGGAGTGCTAAAAATTATTGAGTAGATACTGCTGACAGATATGACTTTTGACAGCCAGAAATATTAATGCACAATTAGGGAGGACACCCCAAAAACACTGAGGAGTGCTAAAAATTATTGAGTAGATACTGCTGACAGATATGACTTTTGACAGCCAGAAATATTAATGCACAATTAGGGAGGACACCCCAAAAACACTGAGGAGTGCTACAAATTATTGAGTAGATACTGCTGACAGATATGACTTTTGACAGCCAGAAATATTAATGCACAATTAGGGAGGACACCCCAAAAACACTGAGGAGTGCTAAAAATTATTGAGTAGATACTGCTGACAGATATGACTTTTGACAGCCAGAAATATTAATGCACAATTAGGGAGGACACCCCAAAAACACTGAGGAGTGCTAAAAATTATTGAGTAGATACTGCTGACAGATATGACTTTTGACAGCCAGAAATATTAATGCACAATTATGGGGGACACCCCAAAAGCGCTGGGGAGTGCCAAATATGAAGAAAAAATAATAAACCTCTATCCTCCTCTCTGCACTAGCGATTTTGGTTAGAGCAATTGCAAGAACAATATGGTATTCTCTGTCCCTGCTCTAATTAGCCTATGACTACACCCTGCTCTCTCCCTCTGTCAAATGGCGATGGATTGCTGTGGAGGCGTGTATTTATAAAGTTGAACTATCGCGAGAACCGAGTCCCGAGATCCGACGACGTCACAATGACGTTCGGCCTCGATTTGGATTCGGAATGGGCGGGAGAGTACCGAGCTGCTCAGCTCGGTACTCGGATACCCAAAGTTCGGGTGGGTTCGGTTCTCGGAGAACCGGACCCGCCCATCTCTAATATATACACAATAGGAACATATACTGAATATTACCATGAACATACAGTACGACTGTTGGTCGGTATTGTTAGGAAAAATCCTTACTCTATTTTTATTTGCTGTGTTATATACCCTATGGAAATATATACAATATATACACATATGTATTTCTGAGCATGGAACATTTAAAGGACTAAAAACATGTAGTTTGGATGATAATGGCAATTATTTCAATATTGGGACTCTTTTGTTATTCTGCTAATCATCATCATCATCATTAACAACAATTGTTTATATAGCTCCATAGTGCTTAACAATTGGGAACGAACAGTAATAAAACAATACTGGGTAATACATACATACCAGATACTCAGCCTTTGCCTTATATTGTGATTGTATCAAAACTGGTAATTGATATTAACTGGTCAATAATATAAATTAGTGTTTGATTTTAGGTCTCTGGTCTTTTAGGCAAGACCCACTGAACTAAATTAGATATCCACAGGCTAATATAAAGGTATAAGGAGGCAGAAAGAGCTGAATGGTGAAAGGTACACTGTATACTTAGACAGCTAATATGAAATAAATATCTAACTAGCTACATGGTATATTTATTATGTGTCTACTTAAAGACAATGGACCTGATTCATTAAGGAACTTAAATTAAGAAGTTTCTTATTTAAGTCAGTTTTGCACATACGTTAAATACTGACTGTTTTTTTCATGTAGCACACAAATACTTGATAGCTTATTTGTACACTGAAATGTAAAGGTGATATTTGTGTGATACATGAAAAAACAGTCAGTATTTAACTTAAGTGCAAAACAGAAAACTAATTTTCACCCCTTGCATTGTAACATGGTTTTGTCCAGGAGACTTAAATAAGAAACTTCTTAATTTAAGTTCCTTAATGAATCTGGCCCAATATTTTCTTTAAATTCATTTAAGTGTAAAATACAATGCATTAAATGACTTCACTTCTGGCAGACTTGTGTAGCTGCCGTAACGAATGTGAAAGGCTTCGTGAAAAGTTTGATATCAAGTATCATTGTGTGAAAATAGTTTGAAGACTAAGATAAACTGAAATATAACCGAATGACGTTAATTACTTACTATACCTGTGATGATAACAATTTGTAATTCATTTCACTCAAGAAATCGCCTTCTCTTCTCCTACCTACTCCTATCATCTGCATATTTATATTCTCTGTAGATAGAGAACAGAGCTTTTATAATAGAGTAAATGTAAGATCTGATATCCCACAGGACACCACCCTCCTATTAATTTTAATTAATGACTTTATCACCCTAGATAGCGAAAATATGAACAAACATTGACATTTCAGACCACAGCGCAGTTCAGGAAACCTGTAATAAACAAAACAAAAAAGTGTATTACTACAATAGAATGTATACAATATATTTAATTGCACAATTAATGAATTTATAGTTTAATTTTTTAGTTATTTTCACCAAACAGAATACACAGACGTACACAAAATATAGACAGTAATGTCTTGCATTAAAAAACATTGGAAAATCAAGCCATCCTTACTCACTGCTAAATCTAAAATTAATTAATCATTGTATACAGACCTAGATTCGTGCTTAATCTAGGCCCGGGAGAGTAGAATCTTCTGAAATATGTTGTATTTACAGAACATGTGAGAATGCATGGGCTGGCTGCTTTCACCAAAAGAGAAAAAGGCAATTAACTGACCAAAGCAGAGAGTGTTTTAACACAGCAGCAACATATTTCAAAGGGCCACTAAATTCACTCATTTTTATTTTCCAGGCAGGTCTGCTTATTGCCATAATGTACAATAAAAGATAAGCTTAGTCCTATGCACTGGACACAATAGATCTGATGTTGTTTCTAAGGTCAACAACAGGAACGAAATCTGGAGGAAGACAATGTTGTCTGAAGATGAAGATTCCCATTAAATGGTCCAGTTATGACCAGCAAAATTGTTTTATCAGGTGCGCAGTTAGGTGGGGTTTTCAGTTACCCAGAAACCCCCTTTCTCTTACCATGGAACCTTCCAGTTAGCATGCATATTAAAAATACTATAACACATTGTCTGCAGCCTAGGACATGTTTCCTTGAGCTTCTGCATATGATTTCATGAACATTTGCCTCAACAAAATGGCCACTGTCACTTTTATCTCTATTGATTTATTTTTACAGTTTTGTATTTAGTGCTCTAGTGTTAGTCTGAAATACAGAATACAGTAAATAACCTGTTATCATCTGCAGTCTGATGTGCAGCACAGTGTAAGTAACTATAATACTAAGCTTAATAGTTTTTAATTAGATGTGAGTGGAGATTAATATTACATTTGTAGAGTAATATTAATTTGAATGGATGGTCAGATTTATTTATTACAGTGTTTGAATTAATGTACAGCTTATTTTATGCCTCATTCTTTTTTATGTTAAATTGTATTACATGTATGTACATTTTACTGTTCTAATTCTAGTTTTCATACCTAATTGTTTTGTATACAATTCTGAGCTGTTTTGCTATGCTTAATGTGTGGACACTGCACAGTACCACTTCTATTTATGACATGTCCTTGCAGGGCCGGCGGAACATGGTAAGCGGGGTAGGCAAGGCAAGGAGGCGCCAAGCCTGAAGGGCGCTTCCCTCACCTGCCATCCCCCGCTTCTCCGCCGGAAAAAAATAATAATAATAATAAAAAAAACAATACAATCACCTGATGTCCGGCATGGTGGCACCCTCCTCCCTTCTCCATTTGCAATGAATGTCGAGCGTGACATCATCACGCACGACGCACATGGCATTGCAGATGGAGCAGTGAGGAGCGGATGAAGAGGAGCCACGACAGAAGACATAAAAAGAAGAGAAATGGAAGAAAATAAGACAGAAGAGAACAAAGAAGGCAATATGAGTCCTAGAAAAAGAATGAGAAAGGGGCGCAGCTTTAAAGAAAGGGAGAAAATAAAGCAATGGGGAGAAAAAAAATTAAAAAGGGGCACAGCTTGTAAGAAAGGGGAGACAAAAAAAGGCAAGGTGGAAAAAAAACAATAAAATACATAAAAACAGCACTGTGTGGTGTTAAAGGGGCACAGTGTACTGGGCATATGTTTATGAAGGAGAAGAGTGAGATGAAGGAGAAGACTGTCCCCTTTATTTAACCTTTTATGTTTTTATTTTCAGCCTAGGGGTGCCTTGAAAAAATGACTGAGACTGTAAGGGTACCTCAGACTTAAAAAGTTTGGAACTTTTGGAGATGGAGAGGGGTGGAGACTTGGACGGGACACCTAAAAAGTAATTAGCAATAACTTCTTACCCACTATAACAATTTCTATGATCTGATGAGTTTATGGAGAAATTATATTATTGTATCAGTGTCCTTAATAATATCGTTAATAATAGTCATATTGACATCAATGTAATTTGCAAAAAATGTAAAATTGTATTATAAACAATACATATTCTTCACTTATATTATTCATATATTAATAAATGTTTGCTGTTTCATGTATTACTCTCTGTATTACGGTTTATTATATGATTTGTATTAAAAGAAGCAAAGTATTATTGAATTAAAAAATAATTTATATAAGAGGAGGGCGCAAAGTTTTGTGGTGCTTTATAAATCAGCAGCAGATAAGAAATGTCGGGCAGTACCTGCTTTTAGAGAGGGGGCGATAAAGTATGGTTATCCACCAGGAACATTCGTCTCAAAGTTCCTTCAATGAAGTTCGCTCCTCGATTAATTGGTTCATATAAAATTCTGAAAGTCATCAACCCAGTCTCCTTGAAATTGAAGCTTCCATCTTCACTTCGCATTTCGAACTCCTTCAATATATCTCTTCTGAAACCTTTGATCATTAATCGTTTCTCGTCCACTCCATCTTCCTCTACAACACCGGAATTTTCTCAATAAGAAGACTTTGAGATTACTCAGATTTTGGATTCCAAAGTTTCTCTGGGAGTGATGAAATATTTAGTGGATTGGAGGGTTTTGGCCCTGAGGAGCGTTCCTGGGTAAACGCCTCTGATGTCAACGCTCCTGCATTGTTACGGAAGTTCCATGCTAAATTTCCACGCAAAATTACCGCTAAGTGTCCGATGGCCACTTCTAAAAGGGGGGTACTGTCACACGCCGGTCCCATAGACCAGTACCGTCATTGTTAAATTCTTCCTGGAAGCGGTGATCTAGGTTACTAAACTTTTTTTTCAAGGTTCGTCTGTATTTGGGTCTGCGCATGTGCTGCCTGTTACCCTCACTTATTACCTCCTACCTGTTCCCATTGGTGCTAAGGATTTTGGAGCGCTATTTAAACCTCCCATTGTCCCTCTGTCGAATGCCTGTTCTTCGAGTTACACACTCTCTTTATGGACTTGGCTTCCGTTGGTTTGTCTCTCCTGCTGTGCCTTGCTTATTGTCCTGAACCGGCCGTACTTCCTTCTGCAGACACTACCTACGAATTACCCGTTGCACCTGGTCTCCTAGCTGCTGCCCTGGGATCTTCATCTACGAACCAACTAGCTCAATGCCTTTGCGGCTTTATCGCTGGGAGATGCCGCTGTAACAAGTAACTCACTTGTTGTTCGAATCATTCTGCATTGAGCGGCTATTTCTATATAGTTCTATTTCTTGGTTTCTCCTGCACATTAAACTGCTGTTAAACAAACTACCTGAGGTACTTGTACTCCTGGCTGCTAATCCGAAATCACCATCTATGGATCAGCTAGCCCAACACCACTGCTGCTTCTGCGCTGGGATTGCCGTTGTAACCAGTAACTCACCTGTCACCAGAATCATCATTCACGGATCAGCTAGCTCAACACAATTACCGCTTCTACACTAGGACTGCTGCTGTACTAGTAACTCACCCGTTGTTTGAATCACCAGTCATGGATCAGCTAAATTCCATTTTCTTGCTATTATTCATATATTGAACTGTCGCTGTAACCAGTAACTCACCTGTGGCTAGAATCATCTTTAATGGATCAGTTAAGTTCTACTCCATGTCTGCCGCTGATTGAACTGCCGCTGCACCAGTGATTCGTCTGCTAGCCTCTGAGTTATTATTTATGGATCAGCTACATTCTACTCCTCCACTGTTCTCATTTGAACTATTGCTGTATCAGTGATTCCTCAGCTGTTACTTTGAGTTACCATTTTTGGATCAGCTAGTCTTATCCTTGGTACCGTTATTGTTGAACTGTTGCTATATCTATGATTCTCCTGCTGTTACCCTGAGTTACCAATTACAAACCAGCTAGTTCTAATCCATTCTCATTGACTGTTGAACTGTTGCTGTATCAATGATTCTCCTGCTGCTACTCTTTGTTACCAATTACAGACCAGTTAGTTCTAATTTATCTTCATTGCCATTAGGATTGTTACTTAATCAGTGATACTCCTGCTGTTGCCCCGAGTTTCCAACCTGTTGCTTATAGCTCCACCATTAGTCTGTCAACGTTCATTCGGGAGGCCGCGACCTGCGGGATAGGAGCAGCGAAGCCCATACCCCCTTGCGGGGGTCACTGGCGAAAACCCCCTACCCGTTAGACTCCGCGCTCCTGAGTGAGTACCACTCACTGACAGGAACAAGGGATCCACTAAATATTCTTCTGGAGCGTGACAACCACTTCTATTTATGTCATGTCCATGATGTACACATCTACACTCATAGTACCACTTCTCTTTTATGTTATTGCCATGCTGTACATTTAGGGAAATGGTGGTGACCATGTTTTTTTAAAAAAATAAAAAAAAATAAAGTTAAACTTAAAATATTAAAATAGGTTATAATTACCAGGGAGTCTTAAAAAATTCCTGATCAGAGTCAAATATGGAAATAGTGGAGCAAACGCCTCTCAGTAACTGCTTCTGCATTCGTTGTTATTAGATTACTTAGTTCTTCCAATCTGTGTCTCAACCAAACTTCTTTTTTACAGTCAAACAATTTCACTGCAAAAATGTCTGCTGTCAGTTTATTGAAGCAAGGTTGCTTTTCCTTATAAATGAATTGGCAGGAGGCTCTAAGGCAGATGGGCGTCAGAGAAGACGTTACTTGAGTGGACGTGAGCTGATTATATCTGCTGCATACAGCCAATCATGTAATGGCGTCTTTTGTCAAACCTCCTGGAAAATCATTTAAAATAATGCGATTCGGCTGTTAATAGACATAGCCTGTAACACATATTTGTGAAGCAAATGTAAAATATAAAACAAAATAGAAGTGTGGAAAATAAAAGTGAAATACTTAATGAAAATAAATAAATAATTTTCTTTCTTACTTGGGAATGGACTATGATTTTTTAACATTATATATTTTTGCTGTAACAAAGTATCAAGTATCATTCAAACTCAGTCTTTACATAAATATACAGACTTTCACTGAAATATCTATGAATGTCATAGTATCTGCATTGCTTGTCAATGTGTTATCACTACACTGGATTAAACACAATTGATTTGTTTAATTAAAACCTGTAGCGCATGAAGGGTTAGACAAAGTACCCATGTTATTGTTTTTATACTAGATTTCATATGGTTTCATATGCAAGCTAAGTACTAATCATATAACACACCAAATATGTGTTTGTGAAATAATTCATAGTATTAGCTTGATATGGTCTATCAGATAATCCTCTACTCTCCAAGGCTTCAGGACTCATTTATTTATTCAAGCCTATCAGCCCTCTGTCGAACTCCTTTGCCTCTGCTAATACCTTCAACCCCACTCTATGCCACCCTATTTCTGTCCTCCACTTCCCTTTAGAATGTAAGCTCTCATAAGCAGGCTACTCTTTCCATGCGTTCTCCTTCTACTATTGTATCGCATTCTGTCTCTTGGGCTGTGTCCCTAGCCCTGTTTTATTGAGCCCAGGCCAACTTCATGTTGGACATTACCATCACTCATTTTCGCATAAGTAACTTGATCTGCATTACCAAGTTTTTAGTGCACAATCTGTTAATTAACAAATGTTGATGTTTGGTCTGCATAATTATATTGAGCTTAATAATCTATTTTACAATGTATTATGGATCATTGCTGTCTTTGTATTGTATATTATTGTAAATTTAATTTTTGTGGCACTTTATAAATAAAACATAATAATAATAAATGCCTAGTGGCGTGTGTGAAAAAAAAAAAAACAAGCTGCAGCGCCACCTGCTGGGCAGAGTTATACACTGACCTATATATTTCTTGAAGGAGATGTGACAGTTGGGAGTGGTTGGTGGTTGCCGGGGGTGACAGTGGGGAGTTTTTAACACCTTAAGTAGCTTGATGAAGGATGTAGTGATGAAGATGAAGGATGAGGTGATGGAGAAAAATGATGAGGTGGTGACATGTGGACAAAACCACGTTAAAAAAGGGCGCTTGCGTCGGGAAGTAACGCTCTTCCCCTGAGGAGGCCTGGGCTAAGCCCAAATGCATGACAAGAACCTGTTTGACTAGAATGCATGAGTATCATGCATGGGTTAACTTGTAATAATAATAACAACTTAACTTGCATGTGCTGGGGCACTTTTACATAAAGGGTAAGAGAGGACTGAACTAGCCTAAGGGAACCCAGAGCAAGAGGTAGGTATATGAGTGAGAATTAGCTACACCATGTGTAGCTCTGTCCTGGTTTGTTAAGATTTTTAGAATACAGAATACAGGTGCAGACCATTCTTTCCCCTCAACTGTTGATGAGCCCAAACAGATGCAATGCTTCTCAAGATTAAGATTTTGATTCGTCAAAGGGAATGTTGAATGCAAGTAAAGTTCATCTGTGATCTTTTATCAGTTCATTCAATAGTAAAGAGGCAGTGAATATTTACAATGCTTCACTTGTTTATCCCTTTTTTTAAAATTCAGTCAATATAAAGTAGAACACTATCCATATGTATGGGAATTTTGGATAAAGTAGACATTCCTTATTCTTGCCAGATACCTCTAAAACATACGCAACTGAAAAAGCAATACCACCTTGCTGTGTAAAATAGAAAACATTAGCTTCATCTAATAAATTAATTGCCTAGTTGCATGTTTGGAGATTGCACAATTTTCATTTGCAGTTACAGAGAAAATTAACACTACCAGAGGTAAATAATTTATTGTTACCCAAACTGGAACGAGTAGTAGCCATGACTCCTATGTGTTACTCCAAACAGAGCTAGGTCTGGCATTATAAAATTTGCTCATATGGACACACCTGGGTGGCTTTGTAGACTAATACCCAACTTCTATTGATGTGATGTTTTCCTAACTACAAATCTATTATGATACTTTCTTATGTGATCTTATGTTAGTAGCAAAGCTTTCATGCTCCTGTAGTAAATTTGGATATATTGTTCGGTCCTTTAACAATGGCTCTTTTAATCTTTGTTTCTCTTTTTAATTAATTATTCTATATTTATTTTATTATCTCCTTACTTAAGTCTTATACACAGTTGAAATTTGCACCATGGCATTATAGCATTAGTACAAGATATAAACACAGCCTCATTGGGCATAATTAGTTGAAGTGGCACCCTGAAATCACTTCAAACACTTTGAATATTGTGATCAAGAGCACACATCTGGTGAAACACACGTGAACAACTTCTTGTCTTTTTACTTTGTTTTAATGTCAGGATGGTAAGTAAAGCACCTGACAACACAAATATTCCATACAGTCTTTTGTGCCACTAAATAAACAGAGACCAGTTCTCTAGGCACCAGCCAGTTTCTCTAGAATCAGGCACACTGAACAGTGGAACAAACAGGTTTTTATACATGACATTCCTCCCACAGCCCTAGCTTGATGGACAGGTGACACTCCCACCTTCCCTTTAAAAAGGAACGCTCATCAGCTGCTCTGTTTGCTCTGACTTTAGACACACCCAGTCAGCCTTCTGTGGGAAAAGACACTTCCAGACCATTTAAGTTAAATCAAACTTTATACTATTAGTTTGTCACACATATGTCCTCCACCTGTCTATCTTTACCCTAGATGTACTGTTGCACAAATGTGTAACACTGTTTGCATCCTTTCTCTGTGGATTGCCAGCAAAATAACCCCCTTTGTTACAAAATAATTTAATTTGCTTCTTACATTCTAGCAGTCTAATTAAACATATTGTTTTATCATTGATTATATTGTGCAAACACTTTGCCTCCATTAGTTTATTCAATGAAATGTAATGAAACACATATACTTAATAGAGCCACGGGCATGATCAGTTTTATGCACCCAAAGTTAAATTAAGAAGTGTTACTTTGAAATGCACTGGAGGGTGCAGATGACATACCTTCTAAGTGTTTCAGGGTTACCACAAGTTCGAATGAGTATCTTATCTACAGAAATTGCAAGAACATGATATTTGTGTCTTTAATTTTAAAATAACTCATTCCTGATTGATCTATCCCTGCCCTGGTGTTTACTTCCAGCTATTCTATACCTAGGACAGATGGATGTTTGAGGAAAATGGCACTACAGTGTGTGCCATATATTTATTAACAAATATTTTTTTTATAAAATGCATTTATCTCTATCTATTGTGATCTTGCCTGATATGTTCTCCTAATGTGCAATCTTTCTCTTTGATTCTGAATTTTACCCAATTATGTGGCATTGTCATTTGGTTCCACAGTGAAACTAGGAGGATTCCCTCAATGAGCAAGTGTATCATTATTATTTTTTTTACAAATATTAGGACTGTGCATTGATACACATTCTACTTTATTGTTGTGGGTAGGGCAGACTTTATAACACTACTTAGTGTATTTGCATGAAAGCAGCAATGTAACAGTTGACAGTTTAGCCTCACAGTGAAAAATATCTTTCCTGTCCCTGTAATTTTGAATGCTTAATTTAATGTTTCACATTATTAAAAGAGAGCACAGAATCATCCAGTATTCTGTTTTCAATTATACCGAACCATGCTTCAATGTGAAGAATTGTTTTCCCTCCTCATAAAGGCTATTGTTCAGGGGCCTACAGACTTTTTGGAATCCAAACCTCCCTCATGGATTACTTTAACCTTCATTGACCCAGGGGCAAAAAAAATAAATAATAAACATTAAAACTTCATATAATATTGGTAATATTAAACACCTTAAAGTGCTAGGCCATCCCTATCCCACCTTCCGAAGAACACCAATTCAATGCAACACTGAAATGATTGTAAACACAATTAGATAAGAAAATGCAATATTTAAAGAGCAGAAAGCAGTTTTAGTTTTAATACCACTTATTTTGACTGTTAAGATCTCAGAATGAAATTTACTGCAAGTAGGATACATAACTTGTCCACAAGTACACTTCCAGATGTAAAATGGAGTCACAGCAGGCATTTTCAATTCTGAGACAATAGTCAACTTTCGACCTCAAAAGTTTAATCAATTCCCGATCAACACTTTGGATTGTCTTATTGAACTGGGGGGGGGGGGGGGGTCAATATCGACCACTCTGGGGACCCCTGTCATTGCCCTACAATGAATAGACTGACACCCCCGTGTTCAAGTTATGACAGGGTCCTGTGCTGTAGATTTCCCTGTTATGGTGAGAATAGCTCATTGTTGCTTTAGGTTAACACTTTACCAGTGAGACACCATACTTATCCCCAAGCTTTGGTTGGAACTCGCTTAGGCTGCCATACATTTGCTCCTGTCCCTTCTTTACTCTTGATTTTAGGTAGCATATATCTTGAGATATGTGCATCTCCTAAAATGGGTGTAAAACATCAAGTGTACAGACACATTTTACCATGCGTGCAAAGGGTGTATCTTTTCATCTAACTTTAAATGAGACCCCCTAATCTCAACATATAACTTGTTACCTGAAGTCTCAACAATTGCTAAAGTTTCTATTAATTAGGGGAACAGCAATCACTAATTAAAATGAATAGACATCTGGTAGAATAACTGGTCCTGTGGGACCGTTTCAGCTTCCAGTGGATCTATACCTAATTTGTAAGGTTATAAAAGCTCTGTTCTCCATAGTGAGAGATAACACACAGATGGAAAGCAGCTGGTAGGTAACAATTGGGCAAAACAACTCATTTACTGGATATTATTACAAATATTATTATAAGTAGTAGTAGTAGTATTAGCATTATTATTTCTAATAAAGATTCCACACTGAAAATGCAGGAAAAAACAATGTTTTTTTTTTTTTTAAACAGATTGATTAACTGATACTTAAAAAAAGAATCAATACTTATTTGTGTATACTTTTAAATTTTATATTTTCATCTATGATATTATGTTCAGCCTGCAATATTTGTAACATATTAATTCTGATAATGTAGAGTGTAATTCAAAGTTCAGCAAATTGCGTTCCGGCTCAAGAAAGCATAGAAGCATCTTGCAGTTATATTTCTGTCTATGCTCTATTGAGCGTTCACTCCACAAATATTATTATTATTTATTTATATAGCACCAATGATATTACTCAGTGCTGTACAGAGAATATGTTCTAGTTCAGTCCCTGCCCCATTGGAGCTTACACTCTAAATTCCTACACACACACACACACCTACACCTACACCTACACACACCTATTTTTGTGAGAAGCCAGTTTACCTACCAATATGTTTTTTGGACTGGGAGGAAACTAGAGGACATGGATAGGGCCCTCGTTGGAATCAAACTCACTCACTGTGCCATCATTCTGCAGTACCTCTTGATAATTGATAAAAAAAAATGTTTTTGCAATCACTGCCGTATCTATGATCCCTTGTTAAAGCTCTGTTTCAGCTTCATTCCTGACTAAATGCAAATAGAATAGCACATAGTACCAGTGGGAATAGAATTTGGCCTAAACACAGTACATGTCCTATTACTATGTTTTTGGGTTAGAGGAAATGCTGGTGTGTGATTTTATTCTCTAGCTTTCACTGTCTATTAGCGATGGGTTTCTGCACATGCACATTGTATAGGAAATAGCCCTCTGTATGAAATAAAATATTTGGCTGTAAATCTGCAATTATTTATACCTGTATCATCCCCATGAAGAAGGACTAAATTCACTCACATAATGTGACAAATCTACCTATTTTTTCACTTCTCTGGTACAGCATGCTGAAACTTATAGTTCAACAAGAACTGGAGAATTACAAGTTGCTTTTTCCTAGGGACAAATGTGAGCCTGAGGAGGGTGGAGTAGAGTCTTGGCTCAACAGCCTATTAGGAACATTTTAAACGGAAAAAAGCAGGTAGCCCACTATACCCCAAGGTAGTTCACTATGGGACAGGACTGTTGTCAGATGCCCCCCAGCCCAGCCTGTCTCTGCTCCGAAGATGTCAGAAGTTATCTGTTTCTATGTTGTTATGTTAAGTTCCTAGGAGCTACTCGCTAAGATTGTTATTTATCCATCTGTAACCCCTTGTAATATACAGTGAATAATTTAAATTGTTTAGCTTTCTCAATTTTAATTTTCAAAGCAATGTCCCTCCTGTACAATTGGGTTTTGTACACAGTATAAATACCTGAGTATTACATATTAAATGCACTTGTTTTGTATTTAACAACTCCTGTGCATGGCTTCTAATCTAGTTATCCTCTCCCAGAGCTCTATAGTTTATAGTGCTGTGATAATTCTTTCAGAGTACAATGATTCTGCTATATGCATAGATGGTAAGGGATATTTGTGACATTATTGTGGCTTGGATGTGGCTATTTTTGGAGTGTGGTCATATCACAAAGGACTGAAAGTTTGACAGACAGCAGGCAAAGAGATGGCTGCACAGAAGAGTAACACATGTCTAGTATATACTCCATTGTGCTACACACAATGATATATTATAATGTTAGTGGTTGAGGTTATTGTCTGTTTAATATATAAACACTCTGCAAAATATAAATGAATGGTAAAGAGATAGATAGACAGACAGACAGACAGACAGACAGATTTACCATAATAAAGACAGTGTACTTAGCAGGAACATTGAGATCCACACAACACAGTATTTGCACCCCGAACCTACATTTTTAAGGCTTCCATAAATGACACTTGTTGATTTTGCAATTATTCACCCACCAGCAAAAAGAATAATCATTTATTACTGAAAAGCTGAATGCATATTATGCTACAAATTCCATATGTAAGTAAAATGAGTATGTATGTACAGAATGGCTCTGTTATGTACTTTAATGGAGTTATAGATTCAGTGGACCATTTACCCCATTACTGTTATGGATGATGTTATGACTTTTGATTGCATCTTTTCATAACACTTATGTGCATAACTAAAGACAACTGCTCAGTGTGTCCATAAACACATTGTTCCATTGTAGTATTGCAACGCTTCTTGATATTTTGCATCTAATAACTAAAGTTAAATTTCGATTCAGATATGCCAGTATATCGAGCTAGTCTTTTCATGCTGATAGTAATAGCTGAAAATAGTGAAACCTATAGAGAGAGTGAGTTAGAGAAACTGTATTTAACTGGTGGAAGGAAGTAGACAACAGTCCAGACAACCTACTAATAAAGCAATGGGACAAACAGTTGCTTATTATTACAACAATTCTTAATTTAGTTTGTTGCAATCACCCCGCCATTCTTGTGAAATTGCACAAACTTGGGTGCGAGTCTAGATCTGACCAAGAATAAGTTACAATAGCTTATCCAAATATACACACAGAAGCTGAGGTGTTATAATGCCTAACGACTCCTATATGCTATCTGGCTTTTTTATTTTCCTTAATATATTAGTATCTCATTCATCTTGTATAATAGAGTATTTGATCAAAATAAATGTTGCCAGTATTACAATCATTTATGCTTATTCTGAAGTCCTGTATCTTTGGTAAACAGCTTTATTACTAAGCCATTTCTTTTAACCCACAGGCATTCTTCAAAAAATCTTATTTTATGGATAAAGAAAATCAAACCATTGTTGCATATTTTATCATTAAAGGGATCACAGATGTCCCAGAGCTTCAGGTATCAATCTTTATTTTGGTTCTGCTCATGTACCTCATTACTCTTGGTGGTAACATGACCATTCTTCTACTGGTCTGCCTGGATCACCGTCTCCACACTCCAATGTACTTCTTCCTTGGGAACTTATCCATCGTTGACATGTGTTCCTCCACGGTCACTCTTCATAACATTCTTCTCATAGGTATTACTGGAAACAGAGCTATTTCACATCAAAGCTGCATTGCACAGATTTTTTTCTTTGGAAGTTTTCTTAGCAATGAACTCTTGTTCCTAACAGCTATGAGCTATGATCGATATGTGGCCATCTGCAACCCTTTGCGATACACGGTGATCATGAATTTTAGAGTTTCCGCACTATTGGCCACAGTCTGCTGGTTGCTCGGCTTTGTGGAAATAATACCTTATGCTGTCTTAGTCACAGGATATCCTTGTTACAATTCTAACATAGTCAATCATTTCTTCTGTGACCTGTTAGCTGTCATAAAACTTTCTTGCAGTGATACATCTGTTTTGGAGATTTTGTTCATTGCTGAAGGAATGGTCATTTTGACCCTTGGACCTCTTTTTTTAACTATTATTTCTTACATTTTTATCATTGTCACCATACTAAGGATTCGTACCAGTATTGGCAGACGTAAAGCCTTCTACACATGTTCTTCACACCTCACAGTCGTCCTCCTTCTCTACACTACTCTCATTGGACAATACATGAGACCAGTTACAACAGATAGCTTAGAATACAACAAGTTGTTTGCTCTTTTTAACACAGTTGCTGTTCCCATTTTAAATCCAATCATATACAGCCTAAAAAATAAAGATGTCAAATCAGCTGTACAGCAAAAGCTGTGTTTTTTTAAGCTCCACAGGTAAAGTCGGTCTTTAAAATAACTGTAACATAATCTTAATTGAAAATATCCGCTGGTCCTTTGCATTTGTGACAAAAGTGATATATTTAAATGACATTTTAGGTGACCCTATCTCTTGAGAAACTTTAATTTTTTTGCACAGTCCTCCTTTGAAATTCACTGTCCACATTATAAACCATATTAAACATAAAGACACCATGTTAACACAACCTAGACAGGAGGTTGATCCTTACATGAAAGAATATGTTGGCCACTATATGTAAATATAGGTTTATTTAATAACAGATCTGCCATATTATAGTTTATCTGTGTTTGGCAAAGCGGTATAAGAGAACGGCTATTAAGCAGATGGGCAAACTGGAGCTTAACTCATTGTGCGTCTGATGTTTCTCACGAGTGGTCTGTGCATTCAGAGGGTTGTTTCCTGTAGAATTTTAAGATTCCAATTGGAGTACAGTGGAAGAAGAAGGAAAGAAGATTTTAGGTATTATTCACGGAGCTTCATTTTTTTATTATAGGGGCTATATTTTTTTTTAAGAAGGCACAACTACTTCCTACTATAAGAGTGGGAACTACTACTTGCTACTATTACAACAAGAGGTACAACTGCTTGCTATTATTAAAACAGAGGGCACTTCTATTAAATAATTTTAATAAGGGGGTATTGCTAGTTTATTATGTATTTTCCTTTTACCCACCAGCCATGGGTACCAGGGGGGGCCCAGTGCTAGCCTCCTAGGTGCAGAGCTCAATAATTTTTTTCACCCTTCCACACTCACTCCCGTAAAGGATCAGGACAGATGCTGAGTTGCACTGCACTTGTAGAAAATGGAAGTTAGTTTTTTCCTGTTATTTATTTTTACTAATAGAAAGGTTAGTAAATCTTCCTCTAGGTGTATGATCCACCTCTTGTATTTAACTTTTAAACACATCAAGAATGAGCTCTGCCCCTCCCTGAGCAACCCACTAATCCCATTCAATCCTGATGCTGCAGTCTTCATTCTACTTCCTTCAGTCAACTCTCATTCCAAAATTTTAAGAAGGAAAGTGCTCAGTCAGAATTCTCCTATCTTGCTCCACAATCTTGAGTCTTGTAAAGAAACTGCCTGACAATTCCAAATCAGGAACTTCACTAATCTGCTTCAGCATTTTTCAAGTCTGAAATTTTTCATTATTCATTGCAATGTATTATAGACATTTTCTAAACTGTAAATATTGTACTTTAATACTGTAATGTATTTATCTCACTGTACTATAGTCTATGAGAACAATATGAGGCATATTCAATTGTTGGCGGAAACGCCCAAAAATCTCACGCTCCGTGCACTTTTACCGTTATTGCGGTAAGAGTGCACGGAAAAACGTTATCACGGTAGTTTTCTCGCTGGATTTCAGCTCACGGCTCAGGGCCGTAATAACGGTAGTAGTTTTAACGCCAATTGAATATGCCTCATTGAGTGGATTTGAAAAATAACAATCTGATGGTAAACGTTTTGGTATCTCAATACAAGACACAAAAACTATAGTGTAGACTCAATTAGGAAAGACTCTTTAGTTCTCTGTAAAGTTGTATACATTATATTAAAAATACATTAACATTAAAATACACTTTTGTGTTGTGTTCAAATCATTCAGGTGACTTTTTTTGAGATTGTTATATTTGATATTGATACAGGTTCTGTAAACTGTCCTTACTAATATTTTTAAACAGCTATGTTCAAATACCATTTACAAATAACAGTCCCACGTGCTGATCTGATGGCCGAGTGAGGCAGCCCCTCCCCCGACTGTCACTATATGTGGCCATTCCCTCCTGTTAGGCAGCTGACAGCAAATCTAATGTTAGCTACCAGGCTGCTGTCAGTGCGGGCTCAGTGAGCAGCCTGCTTAGCGAGGAGGTCTCGTGAGACTATGATCTCACATGACCTGACCACACCAAGAAAACAGACAGCAATTAGAGAAGTTCTTTTTTCTATCAGAGGGTGAAGAGGAGGTGTGGAGCCTGTGGAGGTGAAACATTGGGCCTGGGGGCAGGGTGAGAGGACATGTGTGTGTGTGTCATTTGTCATCATCATCACCATTTATTTATATAGCGCTGTACAGAGAACTCACTCACATCAGTCCCTGCCCCATTGGGGCTTACAGTCTAAATTCACTAACACACACAGACAGACAGACAGACTAGGGTCAATTTGTTAGCAGCCAATTAACCTACCAGTATGTTTTTGGAGTGTGGGAGGAAACCGGAGCACCTGGAGGAAACCCACGCAAACACGTGGAGAACATACAAACTCCACACAGATAAGGCCATGGTCGGGAATTGAATTCATGACCCCAGTGCTGTAAGGCAGAACTGCTAACCACTAAGCCACCGTGCAGTGTCATTATGAGAAGGGGGACAATGAGTGTCATTATGAGGAGGGGGGGACATTATAAGTGTGTCATTATGAGGAGTTGCTTGACAAATGGAGCCCTCATAGTACCACTAGCCCAGGGGCCTACAATGTCTTAACCTGGCCCTACTATTAGTGCAATGTGTTCTTGCATGTGAACTCCTACCATTGCATGTTGCATTGGCCACACTTATTTAGGCCACAAATGTAGGCCTGGTTAGCTAACCCGGCCTATATTTGTGTTGGCCCCACCTACATGAGGCCACTTTCAGAATTTTTTCTAGCGCTACTTTAAGTTCCCAATTCATCACAGCCTGTCAGTGTATTACTTTGGAGTAGGTCCTCAATTAGGATCCTCACCATTATACCTGTGATTCCAGTCCTAGGCTGGAATCTTTAACAGGAGTAATTCCAGAGATCATTAAGTGCATTAGAACACAGCTGCCATAAGGATTCACATAACTAGGACAGAGGAACAGCATGCTGGTAATGGAGAGGTTCCCAGGGGATGTTCTACCCTAGGAGTAGGATGGGCAACCATGTACATGTCTAATGTAGTTTTGCAGCTCAAGACCAAGGGACTATGGCCAAGTTTAATTCAGATAAAAGGCCTCTGAATACTTTCTGAAAAAGAAATATCAACAGAAAAACTTTTATAATACTGTGATCTGTTGGCCTGAATATGGACAGGTCCTCAATCAGTTTGCAGCTCATAGGCACAGTGCTGAATATAGCTGCCTCTCATTACTAGGGTCATGGGTTCAATGCCTATCATGACCCTTTGTGTGTAGATCTTGTATGCTCTCCTCTTGTTTGCATAGGTTTCCTCTGAGTACTCTGGTTATCTTCCACACAATCCAAAAACATACAGGTAATTTAATTGGTTTCTGACAAAAATGGACCCTAATGTCTATGTGGCAGGGAATTTAGACTGACAAAGAAGGGTGGGTACGCACAGCAAATTTGAGTTATGGATGTTTGATTGCTGTATACTTATGTGTCCAGCTGACCAGACTAAGCTGCTAGAACAAGGAAACAAGGGAGAGTCCACTCCTTAATTGATGAAGTGAGTAAGATCAGCGCTAAAGTCTGGGTAGTATTTACTTGTGTAAATGATGCTATAGAGATACAGTTAGATGAAGAAAAATTGTCACAATATGATGTAGAAGTAAAATGAGACATGCATTTAATAAAACAGTGAATATCACGCATAACATAGCTGAGCAAATGATAAAAACATCTTGTAACACATAAATTTTAAGTATAAAAACGGATGGATCATGATAGGATCTTATAGTAAAACAAACTGCACAGTGGTGATAAGCAATGAGAATAATGCAATGGTGGAACCAAAACCATATATCCTTAGGAATAGTCTGTGGCATCTAATTACTGATAAAAAGATTGAGCGGTGGTGGTAGGAAAAGTCAATAAGTTTTTCTGGTTTAGTAGCCAGGTAGACTCTGAAATTAGAAGTTCAAAAATTTTGCTGAAATATTAGCTCTGATTTTTTGCTTTTAATGTCTTTTCAGTCAAATGCCGTGGAGGAAGAGCTCTCCGTAACCCGGCTGCTTCAGGTAGAGATGTTCCTGTTTGTGGCGTGCATTCCAGCGTGGAGCGCACATTGCGATTTCCAGAAGTGGGCGTTTCTAGCCGACGCGTTTCGTCATGATCACGTGACTTCTTCAAGGCTGGTTGTGTATGATACACAACCATTTAACTGAGTGTTTCAATGCCCCATATTGACCATACCCCAAACACAATGTGGCCACGCCCTTAGCAGAGTTTGTTTCCTACCCCTCAATAGAGGTGGGCCTGTGTGCTTTAAATGCCAGTGCCAATTTTTAGACCCAGTCTGGCCCTGTCTGTTGTGATATATTATACACTAATTGAACTCATTTTGCAGTTAAAGATATGCATACTGTTATAGTAGCAGACTTTTTGTGGTTTGTTTCAAGGATATTACAGGTTTCAAAAAATTGCATTGCGGTCTGAAATGTTATTCATTAAAGTTAATAAGTGGTATAAAGGCTTGTCCTGTGGAATATTTGGTATACATTTATACTATTATAAAAGCTCTATTCTCTATGAAGGTAAACAAAATATAAAATGCACATTTTGGGAGCAGGTGGAAGAAGAATAAGAAGGTAGAAGAGCAGGTAGACAAAGATTCATTGAATTAAATGAATTACAGATTGTTATCATCACAGGTATAGTAACTAGCATTAATAACCGTAGACAAGCCAAAAGGTTGAGGCAGGCAGCGATCAGGGATGGTCCAGAACAGGTCAAGGGTTGAGACGGGTGACAGACAAGTAGAATCCAGTGACAAGCAGGGTCAGTAACAGACAGACAATCAGAATCTTTAGGTTTAGCAACACAGCAAGTACCGCGTTATTGACTGTCTTTCTGCCATTTCATCTTGGATGTCTTCTTGCCAACTCAAACTCAATCTTTCAAAAACAGAATTAATAATATTCCTACCAAAAAACAGAAGCTTCCTGACTGACATTTCTACTTCTGTTGATAACATGACCATAAATCCCTTCCGCAAGCTCACTGCCTAGGTATAATCCATGATTCACAACTATCTTTTGTTCCCCACATCGACTCCATATCTAAATCATATATGTAACAATATATCAAAAAATATTTCTAGAATATGCACATATCTCACATAAAACACTGCAAAAACTTTAATTCATGCACTCATCATCTCCTGCATTGCCTATTGCAAATCCTTCCTTACTGGTCTTCCCAAAATCAGGCTCAAACCCCTACAATATATTTTGCATGCAGCAGCTAGATTGATTTTCCTTCCAAATTGTTCTTCCTCTGCTGAGTCACTCTGACAGTATCTAGACTGGTTGCCTATTTTTCAACAAATTCAATATAACATTCTTCTACTAACATACAAGGTCAACAACAAATTTGCACTGACATACATCTCTTCACTTGGCTCAAAATATCTCCCAACTCGACACCTCTGACATGAATGTGGTGCATGTCATAGACAGACCTGTACTTGCCCAACGACAGAGTGCTGGCACAATGAGGAAGAGCGTACAGCTCCCTGCAGCATCACTCATGTGGAAAAATAATGTCAGGATGCTATAAGTGGAGAGGAGCCAAGAGGAGCTGGCAAGAAGACACTGCAAGAAGAAGCAGATAAGCAGAATGAAGAGAATTTGAGGCAATTACATTACTGCAGGGACTGGAGAGAACAAGGGGGGCAGGGGCTGTAGAGAACAGGAGGGGAGAGATGGTTGGAGAGACCAGGAGGGTGAGGGGTTGGAGAGACCAGGAGGGTGAGGGGCTGGATAGAACAGGGGGGAGAGTTGTCTGGAGAGAAGAGAGAGAACAGGAAGAGAGAGAGGTCTGGAGAAAACAAGGGGGTCTTGAGGTTGAAGAGAAGGGGGATTTTCTTTGTGGTACATAAATACTATAAAACATCATCAGTAATTAAATATCATTATCTAATATATAAAAGAGAAAATATGTCCTTCTGTCCTTCTGTCTGTCTTTCTATACAAATCCACATTTTTCAAGCGAAGATCATGAAATTTTTCATACGAGTGTATTAAAACATGACGTAGGCAACTAAAAAAATGTAAAATTGAAATTCATTACGGGGTGGGGGTGGCAAGGGGGGTAACACTTAAAAAAATCATCGAAAACGACCATAACTCTGGAATGTCTGGAACAATTTACACCAAACCTGGTACACATATGACTAACAGTCTGACAACAAATATTGTGGGGGCAAGACACCCCTAGCACTCCTAAGGGTGGAGGTGGCGAGGGGGGTAACACCTAAAAATCATCGAAAACGACCATAACTCTGGAATGTCTGGAACAATTTACACCAAACCTGGTACACACATGACTTACAGTCTGACAACAAATATTGTGGGGGCAAGACATCCCTAGCACTCCTAAGGGTGGGGGTGGCGAGGGGGGTAACACCTAAAAATCATCGAAAACGACCATAACTCTGGAATGTCTGGAACAATGTCTTGGAAGAAGTTCCAAAAAAAAAGGGGAAATATATTTTTTATGGATGCACCCGGAGGAACAGGTAAGACGTTTCTCATCAAGTTGTTACTTGCTAAAATTCGAGTACATTCCAAGATAGCTATTGCTGTGGCCTCTTCTGGAATTACTGCAACTTTGCTCCCTGGTGGAAGAACAGCACATTCAGCTTTCAAGTTACCGCTTAATCTGGCCCGAAGTGAAACTCCCGTCTGCAATATCACTAAACAAACAGAAAAAACTCAGATTCTGCAGGAATGTCAGGTCATTGTATGGGATGAATGCACCATGTCACACAAAAATGCTTTACAGGCCCTCAATCAAACACTTCAATTTTTAAGAGGCAATGATTTACTAATGGGTGGAGTCACTGTTGTATTGGCTAGAGATTTTCGACAAACATTGCCGGTCATTCCAAAAGGAACAATGGCGGATGAAATTAATGCATGCCTTAAATCATCACATCTTTGGAGGCATGTTCGCACTTTGCGACTAACCACAAATATGAGAGTTTCTCTGCATGGCAACACAATGGACGGTCAGTTTGCTGATCATTTGTTAAATATTGGGAATGGTTTAATGCCGCTTCATCCAGTAACTAAAATAATTGTGTAAACAACATCAACTTAAAGATTCAAGAAGAGTTGCCTGGAGAAGCCATATTACACAAATCAATAGATACCGTTGTTGAAGAAAATAAGGCTGTGCACTATCCTACTGAATTTTTAAACTCTTTACAACCTCCCTGAATGCCACCGCATAACCTGGTACTGAAGATTGGATCACCCATTATGCTTCTCAGAAATTTAAATCCTCCAAGACTTTGTAACGGTACAAGATAAGTAGTCCAAAAGCTCAATTCTCATGTCATTAAAGCAACTATTTTGACAGGCTGCGCAAAAGGTGACAATGCTTTCATTCCACGCATACCTCTCATTCCATCTGATATGCCATTTCAATTTAAGCGTCTACAATTTCCAGTTCGTTTAGCTTTTGCCATGTCTATCAATAAGGCCCAAGGACAATCTTTACATGTAGCTGGAGTCAACTTGGAATCACCTTGCTTTTCTCATGCACAATTTTACGTTGTGTGCTCAAGAGTTAGATCACCAAGAAATTTGTATGTATTTGCCCCAAATGAAGAAACCAGAAATATAGTTTATCAAGCTGTTTTGAAGTAATTGTTTATCGGTTCGTTCCATCATATACAGTTGAAATACAGTTTGACATTTTCACTTTTCACCTTCTACTGGTCCAATTTTAACATGATATTTACATGTATGTTTAATATTTAGATTGATTTTTGTAAATAAACATTCTTTAAATCCCGGGCAACGCGGGGTATTCTGCTAGTAAAAAATAAATTAGTGACATACTGAAAAGGCGTTTTGAATGTGTTACTATATTATTAACGTTAATAATCTTTATTAAATGTTGGGTTAATTTGTAAGTTATTAATTTGATTTGGGGACAGGTGGAGAAATAGGCCTTTTTACTAAATGTGAATGCGAATAATTTGTTGAGGCTGGTGAAGGGAAATATGTTTATTAAATGGCAATGTTATTAATTTAATAATGGTGAGTGGAGGGAAATAGGTGTACATATTAAATGTGAATGCTATTAATTTAAGGTCAGGGTGGTGGGGAGAAAGGAGGGTAAATACTATTAATTTAATATAAGGCTGGTTAAGGGGAAGGAGGCCTAATTATTAAATGTGGCCTGTAATAATAACTTTATGTCGGGACTGTATAAGGGAAACTAGGCATATTTATCAAAGGTGAATTATTTAAATTTCAGTGCTGATTAAATGGAAAAGGCCTGTGTATTAAACCAAAAATGCTACTGATATAATGTCCAACTGGTTGGGTGGGGGTTGGAGACCTAGATTATTCACTCACTGCTCGGCTTTCTGGAAGGTGAATAGTAACTACCTCTTTTCTAAACAAAGCACCAACATTTCAGTATCTGACTGTTAGGTGTGCAAATTAATAATGAAGTTGTGCTGCACTGAAAAATGTTATGGAGCTTATTGCAGGATAAAGAGCAAACAGGAACAGCATAAACCCTGAAGTAATACAGGGATGAGTAATTGTCACAATGAAATGCAGGAATCATGCAAAAGCCTGTAGTCTTTTGTTGCATCACTGAAATAATCAGCAGCTCTTGACATTTTAATGGGGCAAGATAATAAGCCATATCTTCGAAGCAATGCTGGTGCAGATTAACACAGAGTCCAATAATCTGTCCAAAACCCCTCTTTTGTGAAACACTGAAATAAACAATATTTCTTGAAGTAATACTAGAATGGGTTATACAGTCTTATGCAAAGCAACATAATAAATTGTGTGTCTGAAGCAATGGTGGTGCAGATTTACACAAAGTCCAGTAATCACTGCGAAGTCTCACAAGAGAGCAAAGAATAGTTATTGCAGTGCATGATTTTAAGTTGAGCTATATGGGAAAAGTTTGTAGATGCAGACCAGTAGACAGGAGCCAGGAGGCAAAAAGTAAGACACTTGAATAATGCAAACTAGGTATCAGAAGTCCAATATAAGCAGAGCCAGAACCAAGTGAATTTGTATGATGCAATCTAGCAATCAGGATACAAATTAATACAGGGTCAGAAACAAGCTATACAAGATACAGGAATCAAGAAGCATGCGTATACTGCTCTGTCCACCGCTATCAATATCCAGTTATGTAGGCAGGAAAGGTCTATAAATAGTGCAGTTCACCAATCAGCTAATCAGATGGAGGCACACATGCACTGCAGCTCAGAACAAATTGAAAACCAGGGTGCACAGAACAGTACTTCAGAATGAGACACACCTACACAGCAGCTCAGACTTGATTAAAAGCAAAGATGCAGGAAACAACCAGCTAAACCCTAACACTGGCAAATTAGCAACTGAGTTTAAGACAACAGAAGCAGCACCAGGTAATCAAAGCTGCAAGAACAGGTAAGAGAGCAGAGCAAGTTTTGAGAATGGTTTAACATATGTGAAGGGCTAGGCATATTCCCATCATAGGATGGCCTGTAATCTCCCTTGCCCAGGGCACTAAAATGCCTAGTTATGACTCTGGTTAACCCACTCCACATTTTTGTCAGTTAACTGCTTTTTTTTTTTTTGGTGATATGAGATGTTACTCCATACTTGTTAACTTTTTGGTTCTATGTTCTGGGAGAGGGAGGGGGGGGGGGGGGTTGTGCGTGTTCAGAACTCTCCAGCTATGGAATCAGCAGATCGTTGGCGACTTTTACGCACCATGCGCCTTAGCAGTCGTTGATCTTGTTCTGCGATTTTTAGTGGTCTTCATGGCAGAGTTGCTGCTGTTCCTAAATGCTTCCACTTTCTAGTAATATCATTTACAGTTGACTGTGGAATATCCAGCTGGGATGAAATTTTACAAACCGTCTTATTGCAAAGATGGCATCCTATCACAGTACTGCGTTTCAAGTCCCTGAGCTATTCAGAATGACCCATTTTGTATCACAAATGTTTGCAAATGGAGATGCATGGCTAGGTGCTTGATTTTATACACCTTTGGCAACAGGTCTGATTGAAACACCTCAATTCAATAATTAACAGGTGTGGTCAAATACTTCTGTTATTGTAGTTGCATATTTACCGTGCTTTGTTTCATGATCTGAAATGTCAATGTTTGTTAATATTTTCACCCACTAGGGTGTAAAGAGCATTAATTAAAATTAATAGGAGGCTGGTGTAAACGATTGTCCTCTGGGATATCTGTTCCATATTTATTTTTAGAGAAGCTCTGTTCTATAGAGATATAGACAATATAAAATGCAGATGAGAGGAGCAGATAGGAAGAGAAAAGAAGATTCCTTGAATGAAAAAGGTTAAAGATTGTCGTCATCACAGGTATAGTAACTAACAGGGGAGGGCTGGTAAATTTTACCCCAGGGCAGCCTATTTTAATGAAAAAAAATGCAGGTGGCCCAGTGAACCAGCCCAAGGTAACATACTAATGCCCCCTTGCCATGCAGCCCAGCCTGCCCCTGATAACTAATACACATTACTGAGTTATACTTTCATTTCTCTTAGCTTTCAAACCATTTTCATAGACAAGTTCATGCTTTAGATCAGTAATTCTTACTTTTTTTTCCACCAAGGCTTTCACATTCATTACCAAAAGAACCAATAGTGTTTCCTACAACACCTACACAAGTCTGCAACAAGTGAAATGATCTTGATGATTCCCAACAAATTAACATATTGCAGCCATAAACTTATCTAAAGATAGCATGGTTTCTATATGTAATAATAAATATATTATACATAGCTGTAACTAATTATTTATTTCATTTTAGCTGCCTGTGTATATAATGTACCTATTGCCATACAGCTCTTTCTGCCTTCCTATTCCTTCCCTTTGGGTCTCACGTAAATATAGACCAGAGAGGCTCAGTTTACAGTTGGAGAAACACTGCTCTATATTTTTGACTAGTTAACATCAGCTACCAGTTTTGATACACTCATAATATAAGGCTATTGCTGAAATACTTTGCATTAGAAGAATAATGGATTTACGAAAATATTTAAATAGTTGCCACTATCATCAAAATAACATCCGGGTCGCTGAGTGTGAACGGGGTCCCCTACATCTACCTGGAAATTGAACCTGGGTCTTTTGAAGGGTTATTCCTGGGTCCGACCCCGGTAGAACTGAATGGTGAGAACCGGGTTTTTCAACTCATCAAAAAACTATAGAACAAAAAAAAAATCAACATCACAAGAGGAGCCAATCAAAGCTCCTCTTGTGATGTTGCAGGGAGATCCGGGCAGATCCGGGTTCAGTATGGACCCAGTCGACCCAGGAATTTACCAGGGTGGGAGTTTCTGTCACCTGGCAATATCCCGGGTTCATATACACGGGATATTGCCGAGCCGGCAATGTGAACGCAGTTTAAGTGTCTTTTCTGTCCTTGAAAATGTTCCATGCTCAGACTTTGGTACATAATTAGTGCATGACAGTATATAATTAGTGTGAGTCTTAAAGCTTAGATGCTACAGCTTTATTTTATTAACTTGTTATAAGCCCATCAATCCAGTGGTTCTTTACCCCTTCATATGCAGGGCAACTTTACTGTGTGTGAGTCCTCACTCCAGATGTTTGAAAGATCATATAGATAATGTGTTACTGGGAGCAAGCATCACTGTGAAACTGATTTGATTGTTGCTTGTGTAAACAATTACATTATAAGGCTTGAAAGCATCAATTCCCTGCATCGGTAGTTGTCCAAATCCAGGTTCATCAGAGAACAACAAACTTCAGGCAATAGCAAAAAAAAAAGCCTAAACAGTAAAAGTAAAAGAGTTAATATTGCCTATAGCATAATGAGCTTTTGTGAATCTTTATAACTTGCAGTTTAAACACATTTTTCTTAATACTTTACATAATGTTCGACACATAGTACAGTATACTACAACACGGAGTGATACTGTATGTCAAGACAATCACAATTAAATACATACAGCAGTAGAATTTAATGAGCTAGAAAATTAAGCTCCAGAAAAAGGGTGGAATAGGCAGGAGAATAGAGGATATTGAGGCATATATATACTTCTTCCTTTTGTGCATATGTTAATGAGCAATATCCTGTCCCATTAAACTTACTCAGTGTCCAGAAGATTATAAGGTGATCTCAGCATTGTTGTGTAGTATGTCCTCTGTTATCTTGTATGCTCCAGTACACTTATAATTTAACTTTTTTTAAATGTTATTTCAAACTCTGTATAGACGTGTAGTCAGGATCATAGTAACATTTTGTGAACTGGATAGAACGGATGTAGTGAAATTAATCTTTTTTTATCTTGTTTAAAAGAAAAGTACTATACTACCTTGATATGAATTATAATTTGAAAGCTATGACTTTTACTTTTAAAAATTGTTTCTTATTTAAACAGAGATTCTTCAGATACAGCCAGTAAAGGAAAAATCAAATCAAGCCATAAGCCACCATTATCATAAGCCATAAGATGGAGAAACCAAATCAGACCATGTTGATATATTTCGTCATTAAAGGCATCACAGATGTCCCTGAGCTCCAAGCTCCAATCTTCCTTCTAGTTCTGCTCATATATCTCAGCACTCTTGGTGGTAACATGACCATTCTTTTACTGGTCTACATGGATCATCATCTTCACACTCCCATGTACTTCTTCTTGGCCAACTTGTCCATCGTTGACATGTTGTTTACCACAGTTACTCTACATAACATCCTTCTTATAGCATTAACTGGAAATAGAGACATTTCATACGTAAGTTGCATAGCACAGATGTATTTTGTTGGATCTTTGATCAGTGATGAACTCTTGTTCTTAACAGCTATGAGCTATGACCGATATGTTGCCATCTGTAACCCTTTGAGATATACTATGATCATGAACCATAGAGTTTGTGCCCTTTTGGCCACTGTCTGTTGGGTGGTTGGTTTTTTAGAAATAATACCTTATGTTGTCTTGGTGACAAGATTTCACTGTTACAGATCTAATTTACTCAATCATTTCTTTTGTGATCTTCTACCTATCATAAAACTCTCTTGCAGTGATACATCTGTATTAGAGACATTGTTCATCATTGAAGGAGCCGTCGTTTTGGGTCTTGCTCCTTTTTTCTTGACTGTTATTTCTTACATATTTATTATCACAGCCATACTAAGAATCCGTTCGAGCAGTGGCAGACGTAAGGCATTCTACACATGTTCCTCACACCTCACAGTTGTCATCCTTCTCTATACAACGCTAATCTATCAATACCTAAGGCCGATATCAGTTGATAGTCTTGAGTACAATAAATTGCTGTCTCTGTTTAACTCAGCTGCCGTCCCCATTTTGAATCCTCTTGTTTATAGCCTAAAAAATAAAGATGTAAAAGCAGCTTTGCTGCAGAAATTGCATTTTCTGCGAGATAGAAGTAAAGTACTAAAGTGTTCACATTGCGCTCAAAGTAAGATACATTATTTCAATGTGCACTAATGAATCTATAGGTGTAACAAAAGTTGGGCATGGATATGAGTCTATGGTGCAGACAAGTCAATATTATCATGGAAAAAAGATTAGGTGGAAATAGGGAAAGAATAAAAATTTAACTAAAAAATTGTAAATGAGGAATTTGCAATGTGGCAGACAATAGAGCTGGCAATGACGTGCAATTTTCTGTATAAGAGATGACAACCTAGTGCCACACCTATGGTATGTTCACAATAGTTATATCATAGTTCTATGCAATGTATGAATGGATCAAATCCAGTAAGGCTCTCCCCTGAGGAATTCATTTGCAATGACACATAGTTAGTTAGGCACAGTAGTTTTTGAAATTGTATTGTGTGATTATTATTGTTAATAATATCTAGCTTTTAACCCTTACTGTCTTTGGACCATTCATACATTGCACATCTGACTTACATGCAACTATTGTTCCACCCACCATACACCATAAATATTTATGAGCCCCCTAGTTTAATTCAGAAGGGCAGCATTATGATACAGAGCATATTAGACTTCTATTAAATTGACCTTAGTCTCTTGGTCTGTGTGTGTCTATTGTAGGGAATTTGGACTGTAGGTTCCAATGGTGCAGGGACTGATGTGAGTGAGTTCTCTGTATAGCACTGCATATTTAATGACGCTATATAAATAGCAGATGGTGATGATATAAGGAAAACAAGGTAAGAAAGCCGTACCCTTGGCTACTGATGAATGCTCTGGCAATATATTGTGTGCCTAATCTTTCAATTTTTGTAGTACAGGTGCAGGAAAACTTCATCTATTTACTTTCCAAAATCTCTACTTCCATTCATTCATACCACTGTCCATCCAATGACCTTTGCCTGTTAATTTAATTACAGCATGCGCCCTGGCTGCCTGTCACTAGCTGGGATGCAGTGGCAGTATGAGGCGTCAAGGTTGCCCTGGAATCACATTGAGTATGCCCCGTTTTGGGGACTGCTCAAGTCTCAGGCAGTCCTTGTTACTTCAGGGTTGAACAAAGCTTACCCTGGGGAAATGATTTTTCTGACCTCTCACCCACATAAATACTTATGAGTACCCTTGTCTGATTCAGAAGGGCAGCATTATGGCACAGTTGTACCTCACTCCAAGGACAATGCCATCTTTACTTGCACCATTTAACATTGTGCCCTCTCTTTATCTTTTAAATGTCAACTAATGCTGCTGTTCGTAGTTGTCCACTTTTGACTTAAGGATTTTATAAATCTGCCACCAGTGCATTTGCTTTCTCCAATTCAAGTATAAAAATAATTAACCATACTTTACGGTTCTCTAACTCCATCAGATAGCATAAATCATCATCCATCATATCTCAATCTATACATGTATTCTTTGCCAGGTCCAAAATCTGTCCTGTTAATTCCTCAGAATGTGGACTTTTAATTGCATTGTTAAGACATGTTTTGGGCAACCAAATCTTTATCAATGTAAGTATTATACATACTTGCATAAGTGGGAAGGGCGACTATTAGCCTATCTGAACTGTCTCTTTTACACTAATAGAACATATAAATATAATTTATATACATTCCATATTTATATACTTGGGTCTTGGGACCAACCTACACTGCAAGTCTCGGGCAGTCCCCTTTACCCCGGGATTGGACAAAGCTTACTCCGATGAAATTATTTTTTCTCCCTCCTCATAAATATACACAAGTCCCTTGGTTTGATTCAGAAGGGCATTATTATGGCACAGTACATACAAGTAAATCAAGGAAAATGAAAGCCATTCTCTTGGCAACCAATAAATACTCTGGCAGTGTATTGTGTGGCTAATCTTTGAATTGATGTAGTAGGGGTGCAGGCCACATTTATCTCTAAGCATCCTCATTTATTTATATAACCGCAGCAAATTAGGTAGCTCTTTACAATTGGGTATCTACTTGTGTAAATATCTACTGATGCCTCTGTCCATCTAATGACAATTGTTACTGCCTCTTCACTCTCCATAATGCCTGTATAAGGTTTCAAATTTAGTGTGTGCATAGCATTTCAACATTTTTAGTTTTTGCACCTTACACTATTTTTGGGGGGTTATTCAATTTATCCAGTGGGCTTGCTTCAGTTGGTGGCATGGCAGATTAATTTTTTTTAAAGATTTGTTTATTCAAGGTTATTAACAGAAAAAAGCATAATACACCAACAACAGATATGTATCAGTGAAGGTAACAAAATCAACAGATATAACAGAGAGAGCTCAGAATATATAGTGGAAATTAAGCCAGGCGTGGATGCCCTGTGCAGACATATTGCCGGAACCGTAGTGAGTGGGCGTGCAAAGAGGCGCAATTTGATAGAAGTATGGAAGTTGTGAATGTGGAAATACTGGTAGAAGTATTTAGATTGGGTATCTATGGCTGTTTGAATATCAATGAATTGTGGAAAAACGGTAGGGCGGGATATATAATTTGAATAATGGACACCCATAGAGTGCCAGGCAGAAAATTTGAAGGGTAGAAAACCCGGCGGGAATTCTGGAGAATTAAATAGAGCGATAATTGGAGAAGGGTGCATAGAGAGATCATATCGCCTAGATGCGAAGTCCCAAATTGCTAAGGAGTGTGCGACCAACAGATGGGTCAGTACCCACTTGAAACGGTGAGCCTGAGGGAGCCAGAGGGGGGTAGCAGGGGTGAGTAGACCCAGACCTTCAGTCTCAACAAATATCCAGACAATGGAAGATGACATTTTTTTCCAGCCACTGCAATGTTCTACATGCAGTCACTAAATGTTGAAAATGGCCATAAAAAAAATCTCTAACAAAAACTCCCTTTTTTAAATATAGATTTCACTGAATGACCCTTCCAATATATAAATGTGTTAAAAAATAGAAAAGATTAGAATATTAAGCATTTTTTGGGGGGGTCCAGCTCAGTGTTCCCTCTAAGCTGAGCAATCTGGAAATGATAGCGTTAAACCTGTATCTTACTAGGAAACATCCTGCAGATTGTGAATGCAAACCTTTCGGGTGGAGCCCTCATTAGAGTGACCTTTTAAATCTTTCCTTTCCAGATTGCTCAGCTTAGAGGGAACACTGGTCCAGCTGTGTGCTGACCCTGACAAACTGCCTTCTTTAATTATAGATTTCACTTAATGACCCTTCAAAAATATAAATGTATTGCAAAATAGAAAATATTAGAATATATAGCCTTTTTTAGGGGGTGCTGTTGCGTGCTGACCCTGACAAATAACCTTCTTTAAATATAGATTTCACTGAATGACTCTTCCAAAATATAAAAGTATTGAAAATAGAGAATTAGAATATATAGCTTTTTTGGGGTGTGCAACTGCTGCTGAATCTCACACACAAACACCCAGTTTTTTTCAAAATTATTTTACTTATCAGTGCCCCACACAAGATTACTTTCACTAGAAAAACTTTCTAGTAAACTGAGGGATGGACTAAGCCCGAGGGAGATTAAAAGATGAGGTTTGTGGACATAACTATTTGGATCACTAAGGGTTAACAAAGTAGGGAAGGTGTGGTGATGCATTGGAAGATGTCATAAGTGGTCAGGATCAAGGGAACAGGTTATCAAGTTATGTCATTTTTTCATCTCCTGCCTCTGTGTTTTGCTAGCTGGTTGTTTTGTGCAACCTTCCTGCTGATGTACCCTGTGGTAAGTTTGGTACTTCCCAAGTCCTGAATTGGCCACTTGGTGCACAGGCCCAATGCTCCAAGTAAGGATACTGGTACAGGCCCAGAAATATGATGAGCCACTTGGTGTACAGGCCATGGTATGGTATGGGTGTGCTGGTTCAGCCCCGGAGGTATTTGGAGCCACTTGGTGCGCAGGACATGGTATGGTACAGGTGTGCTGGTTCAGCCCCAGAGGTATGATGGGCCACTTGGTGATTTGGCTCAATGTCAGGACAATGGTCCTACAGCTGTTTCAGCCTGTAGTGTGGCATAGAACACTGTACAGGATAAGCAAGGTGAATGAAGCGGACATTGATAGTAGTCAGGCATTTGGAACCCTTTGTCTTCGAAGAGTCGGCTTAGGTTTGTTGCAATTAGAGCCCCTTTGGGCTAGCTTGTGGTGCATTATGATAAGCCCAGAAGGGTTTGGGTTCCAGAATGCCTGGGGATGGTTTTACCAGTTAAGGTTAAACTGCAAGCATGCGCTTAGATTTTAGACATGGGCGAGTACAGTGTTCTTCCGGCACCATACCAGAGAACAGTTGTTTTAATAAAGAAGAGTTAATTGTCAAGAAGTAGGTGTGCTGTATGTTACTACATAACAATAGTGATATGATTACATTACTTTCCTATTGCTTTCCTTGGTTAACCCTGAACGCTATTTTATCATCAGAGCACGGCAGCTAACCTCGTCCCTACACGCTGTTTGAGAAAACGTGGGCAGGCTGTGTATACAAAAAATGGTGACAACTATCAAACTGCTCTTATAAGAGCTTGCCAAGCAAAAGTTACACACCCGCACAATACACATTACCACCCCCCACCCCCACTGACCACCACACTTAGTCCATTATAGCGCCCAATTCAAACACTTAAAACGCTTCACAGTACATAAATTAGAGGCCATCACATTACATACTGCCTCTATTTTCAGCTCTAGCCATATAAGAGCTCTTTAAACCCCCCCACTCATACCTTTAGCCACACCCCTCAAAGGAGGTACCTAACCCCCACAATATACAGTGCAAATAGGGCTGTAAACAGGGCAAAGAGCTTTAGACTTACACCGGCAAAAGAGCTATAAACCACTTCAAGCCCCATAAGTATATTGAAGGTACCAGCCCATTCTGTGTTCTCCACACGCAAATATGTGCCCCCCCCCCACACCCTCCCCCCTCTCTCTCTCTCCCCCCCCCTCTCTCTCTCTTCTTTTCTCTCCCCTTCCCTTTTCTCTCTCCACAGGCTGCGCCACAGCAAAAACAAAAAGACAAAACTCACGAGCGTTTTGTAAAAAAAATTGTGGGAGAAACAGCCACAACTTGGTTTCACTTAGATCCACAACATCGGATTTCATTTGATTTTACATTATATATATATATATATATATATATATATATATATATGAACAAAAACACATGGGACAAGGCGCCATAATAGTGTAGTTTTGCTATATATAGCAATAACAGAAGATATAAAAATAGTTCAAGATAATTGACAATAATTTAAACGTGTAACTCCCACATAAAATTTGTGCAGATTGTCAATATATAGCAGCAAAATCGTGAGTAGAGACTTCATGCAATCCCCAGGAATCCACTTTCAAAAGTGCTAATGCGTACCAGCTAGAAGATCTTTAGGGCTTATCTGTGTATATAGCAGCCTCCTCCAAATATCCTCTGGCACTTCAAACGATGGTATTCCTTATAGGGCAATCTGTTTCCTCAATAGTGTATAAATTGTATAAAAAACCAACATAGTGTAACACTGTAAAAGTTAAAACATTTATTGTGCAAAGTGTAAGTATCACACTTACATCAGAAATAAATATAAAAGGCTTATCTGGGTTTCTTTAAGCAGTCAATGGAAATAGGTGACATCCATATAGCAAATAATGTCCATAAAAATCCACTGCACACCAGTAGCTTTTGAATTGAAGCAGGACATAACCACAACCAGGTCCTCAACGCGTTTCATCCAGATAAACTAAGACTTCATCAGGAGGTAAGCATTAGTGACTACCTAGTTAATAACAGCTTTCTTAAATAGTCTCCAGCGCCATTTTGACGCATGCGCAGTGACGCACCACGCATGTGTCGGGTGTGATTGACACATAGGAGAGTTACATGACCGCCTCTTGCCTCGCAAATTATCAAGAGAGAGAGGAAAAACACTAGTACATAGAAATCCACACTGGGAAGACATATTTGGTTATAGCACAATTGCGGAAACACTCTATATAGATATAGTACAATCGCTAAGTAACTATTAAATTATATCTAGAGAGAATGATGAAATATACACAAAATCCATATATCATATAAACAAACATTAGATGAGATCCTAATCACAAACCCCATATGATAGCATAAAACAATAACTAGCATTGTTATATTAACCACATTACATGCATTAGTAAATAAACATATCTACATAAAATACCCAGCATAACACAATTGCTTGGGTTAAGACATAGCACTATAAGACCCATGAAATAAAAAATAAAATTGAGAAAATGAAATAGATGACAACATAGATAGCTAAACCGCAGAACATCACATATACCATATACAGCATATAAGACAGCTCAGAAACCTAATCAGATGGAATAATATTAAAATAATATTAATAATCCACTTAAAAGTAAACATGTATAGCGGCTTTAATGCAATGACATATAAAAAACTCACAAAGCATACAAATAATTTAATAAAACCCTCTTAGACAGCTTATTTTGGGATCTAGAAAAATCACTCATAAAAGAAACAAAGATTTGGTGGGACATCAAAAGTATGGAAAATTATTTTAAAGTGAATCGCATACCCAGAGGTTTAAGAGTTACTAAATCTCCCACATTTGGGACTAATGACCCAGATTTTATGAAAGAATGGGGTAGTATTTTACACGAGTGTTCGTTGAACCTTATTAAACTTATTATTCATGAGAAAAAGAAAATGTTTAAAAACATAGAGTTGGAAATTAGTGAGAAAGAAATAATTCTGGAATCTAAAAAAGACAACCCCATATACTCTGAAAATGAACAAGTTCTCATTAAAAAATTAGATAGTGGAGGAAAAGGTGTGGCACCAGTGGGTTTTATGGTTGTAGGGGCAGGAGAACAAGGGAGGAGGAAGGCAGATGGAATGGAAGAACAAAAGGAGACAGCCACACAAGTGGGGGACAATTAAAGGGACAATCATCCATAATGTGGGGATAGAGACAACAATTAGGGGGTTCTGACACAGAAAAACACATATAGGGAGAGAGAGACAGGTGGGGAGAACTTGGTATACATACAAGATTGGAGACATAGATGCACACACACAAAGGAAGTGACTGACACGAGTATACTGTTTTTAAAGAAAGCATGGTCTCTAAGTACATGCATTTTAAATATATCATACATAGCTATGGCTAGATAAATATTTCCTTGGTCTTCCTGCCCTGTCCTGTCTCCTCAACCTCTCCCTCTCCCTCCTCTGACCCCTCAACCTCCATCTCCCTCTCCTCAGCCTGTTCTCCCCTCCTATCTCTGGACATAATGACAAATAAATGCCAAACACAGATAACACAGAAAGACTTACAAACACAAAGGACAAACTACACTAAATACAGACACACTCTCCAGACAGGCACACACAAGTAACACAGACAAAGGACAAGTCAAATACAAAAAATACAAGACAGAAAATAAAAGAGAAAATAAATGTACAAAACAGAAAAATACCACAGGACTACTCACACTTCAATCAGATATCGCTCCACCAATCCACCAAAGTCCAACTCTCACCAACTCTCACAAAGCACAAACCAACTAACTCCTCTCTCAAAACTCCTCAAAACCCTATCAGAGAAAAAAGTGTCAGGCCAGTGGTTTATATAGGGCTTGTGATGTCAAATCTCCTGAGTTTGAAAATAGCCAATAGTAACAGGGCCAGGAGACAGGTGTAATTTTCAAAAAAACCGCCTTTACACGAAAGCGCCATCATTTAAAGCAAAAGCGCCATGTTCTATTCAAAGCCGCCGGCGGCTTTGAGCATTACATCCCGCCGTGACATCGCCGGCGGCTTCAAATTGAAGCTGAAGTGCGCCCATTAGTAAATCCGGCTGTTTGCAATGCTTCAAGGCGCCATGCATCACGCCTGTTAGTAAATCTAGCCCGAGGTGTTGTCCATAGCAACCAAACGGATTCTAGCTATCATTTTGTATAATGTATTAGATAAATGATAACTAGAATCTGTATCAACCCCACTTTTACTTTTTAGAAGGTTTGATAAAGCTACTCGTTATAGTTGTTTTTCATTTTTCTTATATATGTTTTTTTAATGCAAATTTTGTATTGGAATAAAGATATATTTTTTTGTTATAAAAAAATGCAAATAAAACTAAGTTTATGGCAGCAAAACCCATTCCATTGTCAGTGTTTTTCTTGATTCTAATAGCTAAATTTCTAACCATTTCTTTCCGTTGATCCATTTAATGGTCTTTTGCTAACAGTTAAATATTTACCAATGAGCCTATTTGCTTGTATTGGGCATGCAGTGCTTCCTAGTTTGAGATACCTATGAGCAAAATGTGAAAACATCACTTCAAAGTTCTGGTTATTAACAGTTTAGGTCTATACACATCGGGGGATGTTAGTGCTTATTGCATTAGTATTTGTGTGCGTACAGACTCGCTTCTGTCAGGTGCCATCCCTGCTTACCTCTTCTGCTGCAGGAATGGATGCCTTTACTCCACGATGCTGGTATTGTGTGTGTGTGTGTGTGTATGTGTGTGTGTATGTTGGGGAATTTAGATTGTAAGCTCCAATGAGGCATGGATTGATGTGAATAACAAATATTCTCTGTACAGCGCTGTTGAATTGGTGACGCTATATAAATAAATGGTGATGATTATGATAGTGTATACCTGTTGCCTAGTGGAATTGTTTGAAGATTCCGTCAGGATTACAAAATAGAGTCTAGCAGTCATTATTGAAACTGCTATTAAGTACCTTAAGTGCTGGCACGAGCAGACTTCTGACAAATTAATCTTCCTTATAACAGATACTTTTGATGTTGAAATATTAGATAATTTAAACAATGTGTTAAGAAGAATTGATGATAGGAAGTCATATAATCTGTGGGTTGAAAAAAGTAAACGAACTGAAAAATGTCCACCCCCTTTTGTACCACAAATGTATATGGGTGAAACACTTTGACAAACTGATGAAGATATATTGCGCACTATCTTAGCAGCAGCTACATAGATGCGCTCTGCAGCTTCAGTCCCTCCCACACAGCAAAATGCTGAACAACAAGCTGCAGTGAGAGGGGCTGAGGGGGAATTAGATCAACAGGCAGAGATGAGCAGTTCAGAGCTGTCTGCATTATCTATAGCAGAGAGTCTAGAACTCCATGAACGGAATGTGGGGGTATGCACTTCCAGGCATCCCGATACTGCTTTACCTGTAACTTTGTATACTGATATATCAGGGGGATCTTTTAACTTCAACCCCAAGAGGTCATGATGCCCCTATATCTTTTGATATAACCCCAAGACATGGAATTGTATCTGGTACAAACATCACTAATGACAGTCTGGAAGTGGTACAACAAATGCCCTTAAGGCTAGTGACAGTACCAACACCCAATCCACGGAATCAACAACCACCTCCCCCTGCAGTGGAGTGGACAGTGTATGCTCCCTGGTCACCTAGTGACTTAGGAGAAATAATCATTAGATGCCCGAACCCCAAGAAGGATTCCAGGGGTACTTTGATATATTTGAATCTGATATATACTATACATAATTCTACTTATCCAAATATATTGCAGTTGTTTAATTTGATATTTGGAGAAATTATTACAGACACTATAGTCAGAGAAGCTGATTTAAAACCAGATGACATGAAAATCTAGAGTTGATTACAAAAGGGCAATGAAGGATTTGTTACATAGTGTCAATACACTCTATTTTCCTGTAGCAGATTGGAAAAAAATTATGACCAGCCCCCAATCTGCATCTGATACATGTACTGAATATCATGGTACATTTATTGATGCACTTATCTAAGCCAAAGGCATTGAGAATATTGCTACAAATTGAGAATATGCTGTTTCGGTAAGCACTGCTTTTGTGAATGGTCTGATTTCAGCACTACAAGATCGTGTAACACAGCAACATCCACAGTTTAGACACACAGCTATTGCAGCATTGTTGGAAGCTGCAAAACAGTATGAAATTAACCTCACACACAAAGACAGAAACAGACATGTTAAACTGATCAATATGCAAATTAAGGCTGCAGAAGCCACGCACAGATTAGCTCACAGGCACAATTACAGAAAGGGCCAGAAAGAGCACCTAAAAGATGTCACATCTTATAATTGGCAGAAAAAGGGACATCTCTCTTATGAATGTAAAATCCCCTGTAGACAAAGTGCATATATACCACCCTCTAGAGTTATGACAGAGACAAACAGAGATTCCTCCACACAGACTAACAATGTCACAGACACTGACATCCTTGAAGACTTTCCAAAATGATGGTTTTCTGCAGACCCCCTTCATGACAATGACATGTGACAATAATCATGTTGTTGAACCAATGCTAAGTCTTGAGGTTGACAGACAAATAATATCCTTTCTTGTTGACACAGGGGCTGCATTATCTCTCATTTCTAATGTTACAACTCTTCCTGTTTCTTCCTGCTATTGGTGTGTCTAGAAGAGTTAAGAATAAATCTGAACCTGTGACTGTCACACTGGGTCCACTTGAGGACCACCATTCTTTTCTCCTGTCTGCTGATGCTCCAGTCAGTTTATTGGAAAGAGATTTGCTGTGTAAACTACAAAGTGTTTTTCTTGATATTCCTGAAAAACATCAGACATTTGTCCAGGATTTGTTATGAATACATGAAACCAAATTGTGCATGGTGCAAATGCAGATTGATGAAACACTACATCAGTTCCCCCCACAGTGTAGACAGATTGACCAGGTGATGTAGAATTGATTGACACAGTCTCTACTGTACAAATTTCAATAAATAACCATGTATGCCCACCTAAGTTGTCTCAATAGCCTATGAAATCTGAAGTTAAAATGGGCATTTTCCAAGTAATACAAAGACTGTTAGAACAAGGGGAGCTTATTAAAACAAGCAGCAGTGTCAACACTCTGATTTTTCCAATTAAAAATGGTGGTGGGCATAGCTACAGACTGGAGCAAGATCTAAGTGTTATTAACACAATCTCTTTTTCCTGTTGCACCAAATTCAGCTACAATTTTGATGCAGATACCAGAAAATAGTACTAATTTTTCTGTAATTGATTTATGTTCCGCTTTCTACAGTATATTCAGAAAGTCAGTATTTATTTACATTCACATACAGGGGGCAACAATATACGTGGACCAGATTTCCCATGAGGTTCTTTGGCAGCCCCACATTTTTCAGTCAAGCTTCACAAGATTTAGCTAATTTTTCACCACCTGGTGGCTCCACACTCGTATAATATGTGGATGGCATTTTGCTGTGTTCACAAAGTTTAGAACTTTCTTAATAAGATACAGTGGCTTTCCTCTGTTTTTTATCTGCGAAAGGACACAAGATTTCTAAAGACAAAGTGCATTTGTGCCAGCAAAATTTTCATACAATGGCCACTGTCTATCACCAGATTCACAGATATCAGCCCTACTGTATGACCCCACAAAGAGCACAGCACATGACCCAGTCATACACACTACAGAAATAAAGGAATGTTTTGCTGCACTCAAACTCAAGCACTATCCAGTTCACATGTGCTGTGTATTCCAACATATGGCAAACCATTTTCTCTTTTTACACACGAACAGTTAGAGCATGCAGTATGGGTCCTTACACAGAGACATGGTGACAAATAATGGCCTGTAGCTTACCACAGTGCCCCCTTAGATCATGTTGCAAGGGCTCTACCAGTATGTCTCAGAGCTGTAGCAGCAATTGCACTGTTGATTGAAAAATATGCAGACATCTTGTGACAGAAATTGTTTTTGTATATTCCACATGCAATAGAAGCTTTGTTAACTTGCAAACAGATACAACACATTTCTACTGCTAGGCTTACAAAGAGGAAACTTTGTTGGTTCTATCAAACATAATTTTGCAAAGATGTACAGTCCTTAATCCTGCTACACTCCTGCCCATCAATGGGAGGTGGGAAGTAAACATCATGATTGTTTGCAAACTGTTAAACAAAATTTTTCTTCGAGGCCAGATTCAGTTGAAAGCCTATTGGATAAACCTGATCCTACTCTATATGTTGATGGGAGTTGCAACAGATCGAGCAAGGTGTATTATAGTCCAGATATGCAGCAGTCACTGACAATGAGGTATTGGAAGGAACCACATCCACACTCAGCACGGATGACAGAACTTCTAGCACTCAGTGGAGCCTGCCAACTTGCTAAAAACAAAACTGGAAATATATACACAGACTCGAGGTATGCATTTGGTGTACACCATGATTTAAGGTTGTTATGGAAAATGAGGAACTTCCTCATATCAAATGACACACCCATTGCAAATGCTAAGATGGTATAAAAACTGTTGAATGCAGTAATACTACCAAAAGCAATAGGTATCATGAAATGCCAAGCACACACCACAACCATGAATGTGGTGTCCAAAGGTAGCGACAATGTTGACAGAGCACAGAATAAGCAGCAGAAAAAGTGTTAAAAGAACAACAATGTGAAATGATGACAGTAATCTCTGATGAGCAAATGTTAATCTCTACGCTAAATGTTTGTTCTCTGCAGGAGGTGTCCAGCTGGAAGCAAGGAGGATGTCAACTAGACCACCCAGGTTTGTGGCAGAGTAGTGATGCTAAACCTGTTGCAGCAAAAAGTTTATACCCTGTTTTGGCACAGCTTAGTCATGGTTTAACACACTTATCAAAGATTGCTATGGCTCAATTGATTAAGGCCTTTTGGTCTGCTCCAGCACTCTTTATACTAGCTACAAAATTATGTGCTAGCTGTTTAACCGGTTTACAGACAAATCCTGGATTTACTGTTCCCACAGAACCAGCAAACGTGACAGCTACAGAGGGACCCTCCCAGGTAATCCAGATTGATTTCATTCAACTCCCAGTGATAAAAAGGTTGCAATATGTTTTGGTTTGTGTGTATTTATTTTCTGGGTGGGTGGAGGCATGGCCCATGGCCTCAGCCACAGCAAATATAACTGCAAATAAGATAGTTCAGAAATTTGTATACAGGTACAGGTTACCACAAGTGATATCCTTGGACCAAGGTATGCATTTCACAGGTAAGGTGTTTAAAGCGATGTGTGATTTGATATATATAAATTAAAATTTACACACCCCATACCATCCAAAAAGCAGTGGAAAGGACGAGAGGTATAATCAGACAATAAAGACACAATTGAGGAAGAATATGAAAGAAACTGGTCTTGCCTGACCAGAAGCATTGCCTTTTGTTTTATACATTGTGAGGATCACCCCTAGAGGACCATTGTGTATTTTGCCTTGTGAAACTCTTTTTGGGAACTCCCTAATGTTACATTGGGCACTTTACCAGACTTGCCTACATGACATTACTTGACTGTTAAGTACTTGGCTCAAATGAGCAGACAAATCAAATCATTTGATATTGCTATATGTCATGATCTAAAATCAGGTAACCATCATCATCAGCTATTTATATAGCGCTACTAATTCCGCAGCGCTGTACAGAGAACTCACTCACAACCATGTTATGATAAAGGTGTTCATAAGAAAAGGAGGACTCTCTGATTCTTGGGAAGTTTCTTACCAAGTTCTCCTGACATCTGCAAATTTGGTCAAGATGTGAGAGAAGTCAGCATTGACACACGCCTCACACTTCAAGAAGGTATCTGCTCTCCCTACACTACTGGTACATCCTTGAAGGCACTTCCCTCAGTCTTTGTGCAACAACAACTCCAGGTACACCAGTTTAGATGGGCATAATAAATGCCAGCCTGAAGTTGCATCAATCAGCACCAGTAGCTCTGGGGGAAGCAAAAAAGCTCCCTGTTCTAAAGAAAAAGTGAGACAAGGAACCTAACAATTAATTTGTTAGGATCCAATCCAGGTAAGGGACTATTGACATTCATAGCAGCGACAACCATCTTTGTCGGAGGAATCATCTTTATTTTGAATGCATATTGTCTGTTTATTGACTCTTGTAAAGCAAGTAACATGACCCTCATTTAAATATGGGAAAAAGGGGCCTGAGGAAAAAAACTTGTTGCTACGCACACACACAATTACTGCTCAGGTAATCAATGAAACAAATTGTTGGGTATGTTGAGATATACTTTCTGCAGGAGAAAAGACACATTTTGTATGCAGTACTAGTCTCTTGGTCTGAGGTAGCAGAGCAGTGGGATACTAGAAACAAAACCTGCCTTCAGTTTAAAAAGTCTTCAGCTGCATACCTCCCTCAGAGTCAATATTTGAGATTGGTAAGTGTGTTTAGTAACCTTGATATCTGCATGACAGATAAGAGTCCAGTGGATAAGAAAATCCATTACAAAGATACAGAAACGAGATCATTTAATTTCACATTAAATAATAAGGATGTAGGAATTTCTGATTGTAGCTATGCTAATGTATCAGTAATTTTATCAAAACTAAGTAATACAAATAATTACACAATATTGATTATAAGATTACATGCTCCTCACCTAAGTGTAACTCCCCCTACAAAATGGAATATTTCAAATCAACAGGATGTGGTTGAGCGTATTTAACAGAAATTTGTGAATTACAGAAAGAGGAAAGGGACATTAGCAGACAGACATAGGATCCTTTCTCATGGCCAGGTGCTGGTGTATCCCAATGGATGTTAGGTACAATATACAATATATAGCAATAGGTTTTGTATTTCTAGTGATCATTTGTATAATTATGAGATGCTTTCCTATATTACTTAGTGTCTTATGCAAGGAAGGAAAGAAAAATCATAAAGTTCATGTAAGAAAAAATAGGCCTGAATATCCATCAATTTATGAGAATTTTGGAAGAGGTGATATAGTAAAGACAGGCAAAGTAGATGATACCAGAGGTATCAGAGGGTGGATTGATGTAGAATTGTTTGAATATTCAGTCTGGATTACAAAATGGAGTTTAGCAACCATTACAGAAACTATATATTATAGCTTTAATAAAACTAAGTTTTGCACAAATGTTTATGACTTCCATGCTTCATGGAATGTACCCCTTCCCCAAGGCCATACTGGTTTGTACTAGTGATTATTTAGAAAGATTGATAAGAGAATTAGTGTCTCCAAACCTTAGAGACAAGGCCTCATATTTTAACACATTGTGGTTAAGGAGGAACATTCTTTGAGTAGAGGTCATCATCACCATTTATTTATATAGCGCCACTGATTCCGCAGCGCTGTACAGAGAACTCATTCACATCAGTCCCTGCCCCATTGGAGCTTACAGTCTAAATTCCCTAACATACACACGCAGACAGACAGAGAGAGACTAGGGTCCATTTTTTAAAGCAGCCAATTAACCTACCAGTATGCTTTTGGAGTGTGGGAAGAAACCGGAGCACCCGGAGGAAACCCACGCAAACACAGGGAGAGCATACAAACTCCACACAGATAAGGCCATGGTCAGGAATTGAACTCATGACCCCAGCGCTGTGAGGCAGAAGTGCTAACCACTAGGCCACCATGCTGCCCAGAGGTGCACATAATTAATAGTAATCCAATCAGTGTAAATGCCAAGCTAAACACCCCTCTGCATAAGGGTGCCAAGATTATTGCTTATAAAACGTATGTACAAATGTATTATTGTTGCCTTTTACTCTAATCAGACTAGATTGATCTGTGTACACATAACTTTGAATTAACTTGACTTTTTTTCTGTTATCAAATCATCTGACTCCTTCTTTGAAAACAGCTACGACACTAGCAACAAGACGAACTTGCGAGTGCACTGAGAAGTTGAACTGGGCATACATGCCTGTTGCTATGCAATGGGACACAACTTTAGGGTTCCCTATTGACGCTCCAGTGGCATAATATTGCATCCCATTCCCTGTGGTCTGGTTCTGGTTCTGATACATATATGCTTTCAGTTCCACAGTACTCCAGTGGTTCTGAAACAGTCTATTGGATATCCTGGTTCTGAGCTCTGCCACTTCCTGACTTACCCATCTGCTCACAATATTTGTTCTGATTGGATCTCCCAGTTCTGACTTCAGTCTGTTCCCAACTACACTTTTGCCTCACAAAATGGTTCTGTTTGGATCTACTGGTTTTGACATCTGCTATCCTGACTACTCTTATAGTTACCACTCGGCACTTCCATTGCTCGTTCTGGTACTGACCAGGCTTTTCCACTACACTCTACTGGTCACTCCAGCTACCTCACTAGCGACCTGCACCTCTCACATTGCTAAGACCAAGCCTCCTTGTAGGGCTTGTCAGACTCCACGCCTCTTTGCTCAACTACTAACAGGTAATACGTCCTTCCCCAGTGCTTTGTGACAACTTCCATGTAACCTGCACCTGGATGATGCAAAAGGCATTCAACTGAAAGCAAAGGATGGCTCCCAATCTTAGGCACATCCAGAGCTCCCTTAAGAAGCAAGTTGTATTGTGGGTGGAAGATTGCTTTGCTAAATCGGGTCACCACTCTAAATGCACATTCTCTATCATAGAAGTTCTTTAAGATATTTTATAAGTAATCAAACAGCAAAAAATCAGCCTAAGATATAACATCAGGGACATTCAAGGAAGACAACATGAGACATATTGTAGCGAGAACCCTGCCCATGAGAGCATACATTCATTTACTTGAAGTGCTGTGTTCTATCCTAGATGTAATACTTGGTTCCCCTAACAAGCCTAATTGAAGTTCATTCCAGTGGGATGTCTTACCAAAAGTGAGAAGCTATGTACAAGGTGTAATTTAGCTACACACTTTGAGTACCTCTAAATTCTGATCCAGATTTTTTGCAGAAATTGTGTCAAAAGTTTATCCATCTGGTGTGCATTTTATCTATATGCTCAGGTTTTAATTTAAATATTCATTATCTCACAATTAAAAAGCAAGGTATAATGCTTAATGTTCACAATAATTTAATTCACTGGGTGTTTATTAAATATAAACTAAAAATACTTAAATGTCTTTGTAATTATTACAAAAATCTCAAACTGCATTTTTTCCATTTGGGGCTAAGATATGTGAGTTTGTTTAAAAGACTCTGGAGCTCATTAGAAAGGTACCCTTGGGTTTTAGCACCTTTAGAGAAATGTTCCCAGGTAGCCCTGAAACTTATTTATTCCTTTGCTTTCAGCATAGACATATGGGCCAAGGAGGATATCCATTGCTAACAGGTTAGTGGAAACTGTCATATATGCAAAAACATATAACTTCAGAGACTCTACATTCATAGATTTAAGAATAAAAGATATTAACAGCTTTTGTACTATATTAGATCAGCCACTTAGACAAATATACTTTAATTTGCAGGCATCCTGACTACATCTAATGAAAAATATGTGAAATTGTATACGTGATTTTCTTGCACAGATGAATCTCTGCAGATATCTACACTGACCTGTATACCTATTATCAGTTCTGTAGAAAGTGATACTGTGTAGCTGCTAGTTAAACAAAAAGGGGGAACAAATCTTCAAAATATGGTTCTGTTTCTGGAAGTAACTGTATGGGCAGAGAGAAACTACAGCAAGCAATATATTTGTGTTGATACACAGACTTTCTATACTACTCCAATTTCAAGGGCTCAGTATAGATGCACTGAAACTAAAAATGCATTTTATGCCATTACTGAAAAAAATAATTAAAATCATGGCAAATTTGAAATACTTCATATATATTTTGCATTTTAGTTCAAAATGTCTAAAACATTATTATTATTATTATTATTATTATTATTATTATATTTCTATAATTATTATATATTTGTATTATGATTCCCTAGATTCAGACTTTTATCATTTAGGCTACTTTGCAACAGCATAAAATAAATCATAGACTGTATAGTCATTTACCACTGAATACTATATATCAACACTTTTACATAAATGAACACAAAATTATAGTATCAAGTTATTTTTATCAATTTTATAGGTCACATTCTTTATTGCAAAAATAACCTACATAAATTAATCTGCCTCTCAGTCTAAACACACTCTTTCTTTTCTTTTATTTACAATATTGATCTCTATACAGTGTCTGAGTGCACACTCCAATGTAAATTATAGAAGAATAATTATCAACTATATACTCAAAGTGAGCAATAATGGTCAACTTGGTGCGGTGCAATACAACTACCTAAATATAAAATTAATACTGTATTTATTATTTTTAGAATGTTCCATATTAGAGTGTCAATCACATTTTAAGAAAGTAATACCAGTTATACAGCAAAATCTATTTTATCCTTGGGATTTATCTGGTGTAAATATTAAAAAATATTCTCTTTTTGATATTTTCTTATTATGGGAAACATTATTGGGTCTGATCCTGCCAAATGTGTAAAATATTTCCAAGTTATTCTCACCACAAAATTTTTTAAAATAAACTTTGCCAAATCAAAAAGATGTACCCTAATTCAGCAAATTAAATAATTAAATGTATCATGTAATTCTGGAAAAAAACTACACTAAAATTACCTTTGTGCATTTTGTCCAAAACTGCAGGACTGTTTGGATCTTACACTCATCCTATTAACTTTGCAGCAATTTTTTTCAGATAATTACATTTTTAATGAACCTTTCCTTATAAACATTATTACAGTGTTGACTAATCTTGGTCAACTCCAATTTTTTATGATCCCCATGTAGCAAAGATGGTCTGATCCCTCACTTGGACGCTCACCATTAAGAGATAGATTAAACAGAGAAAGGGATTCTCTTTGATTTGCTGTATTTGGTGCATCAAGTAAAGATTTTGACATTTAGATCGAAATTGTACCCTCAAATAGCCTTCATGGAATTTACATCCCTCAATAGATGTTTTCAATCATTATTGCACATTTTTTGTTTGGTTACAGGATATTGTACAAAACCATTTGTTACTTTAAAAAAATGTGTTAGTTACTTTAAAAATAAATAAATAAAGTGTTTGTAAATCTGGTAAAGATTAAAACATGAATTTGGAATAATCAGTGCCCCATCTTTATGGCAGCCCCACTCATGTTAAAACATGTAGTGAAATAACAATTCTCTATAGGGAATTACTTACTCTGTATGTTTTACAGATAATTTGTAGCAAAACATTAAAAACAAAATAATAAATATACTTCTGGTTAAAAATTTTAAATTAAGTGGTGAATGATATTCTAACTTACTGCATGATCGAACCATTTGGTGAAATTGTATTGTTAGTGCCCTAAATAGCAACCAAAACCACTATCTGGGATAGTCTAAAATCAATTTGTGATAATTGTGCTCCATCTATATGGCATCTCCACTCATGTAAATAAATGCAAATATGCAGATAAATAGCTTAATTATTCTCTGCAGAAAAGTGTGTTTTTCCCTGCATTTATTACCAAAAATGTGTAGAAAAATACTAAAAATGTAATCATTTTAAATATGGTACACATTTAAATTGAGAAATTAAATAGTGAATCATTACACATCAAAACTGTTGGTAAAAAAATTACATTAAGTTGCCGAGAAGAAAGGTAACCAAAAAAAATAGTAGCAAGCATGCATGACAAATATTAAATAGCCAGACCACGAATGGATGGCATCGATAATATTTAGCTAAGTTTTTATCTTATTTTTTAATGCTAGACAAAGGTTTGACACTTGTTATGCACTGTTGGTCTATATTATGTTTAATTAGTTTGCTATTACTGTTTTTTTAAATTAGCAACAAAATGGAACAAAGGAATCAGACCATTATGACTTATTTCATCATTAAAGGAATCTCCGATGTTCCAGAGCTCAAGACTCCAATTTTCCTTTTGGTTCTGCTCATCTATCTGATCACTGTTGGTGGTAACATGACCATTCTTCTCCTGGTCTGCATGGATCACCATCTTCACACCCCCATGTACTTCTTCCTGGCCAACCTGTCCATCTTAGATATGTTTTCCACGACTGTCACTCTTCATAATGTCCTTGTTATATTTATAAGAGGGGAGAACAGAGTCTCATATGCTGGTTGCATGTCTGAGATGTATTTTTTTGGATTTCTGACTTGTGATGAGCTGTTAATTTTGACTGCCATGGGCTACGATCGCTATGTAGCCATCTGTAATCCTTTGCACTACCACATGGTCATGAACCGTAGACTCTGCATTCTGCTTGCTATTGTCTGTTGGCTACTGGGTGCATTAGAAGTGGTACCCTATATTATCTTATTGTTGGGTTTCACTTGTTACACATCCAATATCATAAATCACTTCTTCTGTGATCTCGTGCCTCTCATGACACTTTCTTGCAGTGACACTTCAGCGTTGGAAATTTTGAGCTTGACTGAAGGTCTTATCCTAATTACTTTCACTCCCTTTATTTTAACATTCATATCATACATTTTCATTATTTCTACCATACTGAAGATCCGTTCCAACACTGGCAGACGTAAAGCCTTCTACACATGTTCCTCCCACCTCACAGTAGTCATCCTTCTATATACAATTCTTTTCGCACAGTACTTGGTGCCAACGTCGCTGGATACCACGAAGTCCAACAAGTTTTTCTCATTATTTAACACAGCTTTTATACCCATCTTAAACCCACTAATATATAGTTTGAAAAACAAAGATGTAAAGTCAGCGATGATACGAAGATTAAGATGTTTTAAATGTTTTAAAGGGTTTAAGTGACAAACTTGCTCACAATTTAAAATTTCACATCATATATGGTCTGCAGAGATACTCAGCAACTTTCTTGCTTATGTACTATTATTGCCTCGTCCTTTATATATATTAAATAAATGGTACATGGTGGAGCTGCACAGTGGTTTACATTGCTGTATCACTGTGCTTGGGCCATGAGTGCAATTTCCGACCAGGGCCCTATCTGTTTAGAGTTTGAGCATAGTTTGTATATTCTTACCATGTTCTCGTGGGTTTCCTCAAGCTGCTCCGAATTCCTCCCACAAACCAAAAACAGACTAGTAGGTTAATCGGCTTGTGTTTGTATGTTAGGGAAAATGGACTGTAAGCTCCAATGGGACTGGGATCGATATGAATGATATATTCATATTGCTCTTTGTCCCATTGTCCCTTTGGAAAGTGCTGTACAATATGGTGCCGCTATGCAAATAATGGATAATAACAGTCAGCTAACCATAGAACAGTGCATCTGACACTAGTTAAGGCCAAAATATTTAGAATTAGGTATTAAGCAAGGCTATAAAGAAATGTTTTAAATAAAATAAGCTTATAGATTATATTTTTATGGTTCATTATACATTTAGGAACCTTTGCACTTAAAATGTGTCCCGTTTCACTAAAGCAAAAGTGTTAGCATAAAACACAATGAAGTCACTATGACAGTTATTCATGAGAAAAAAAATCTTTCATTTACAATGTATAATTTCATTTAAAATATTTAAAATAAATTTAGTGGGCCTGAGTCATTAAGGCAAATAAAAGGAGTAAATGTTCTCCAGGGACAAACCATGTTACAATGCAAGGGGTGTAAATTAGTTTATTATTTTGCACGTAAGTTAAATACTGGCTGCTTTTTCATCTAGCACACAAATACTTAATAGCTTTATTTTTACACTAAAATTTAAAGTTGATCTAGGACATGCCCTACCCCAACTATAAATCTGTCCTCACATTTTAAATTACCTCCCCCTCCAATGCAACATGGTTTTGCCCAGGTGCAAAGTTACTCCTTTTTTATGCCTTTCTCTCTTTAATGACTCAGGCCCTAAATCTCTGAATAATTGCACATCTGTTGCAATGTTTTATGCACATTAATATGAGCTTAAAAGAATACCTCATAGCATTTACAAAATTGCTGATGACTGAGCACTAGTGAGAGTAATATTTTATGGTTAATTATATGCAATGATTTCTAGTGTATTCCTACATGCTGTATTATGTCAATTTTAATTAATTGGATAGTATTGTAAGCAATCCCAAGCAGTTTATCCATAGTTGCCTACTTTCCTGGAATGTCAGAGAGACTCACGAATTTCTGGGAGTCTTCCCGGACTCCCAGGAGAGCAGGGCAACATCCCGCATACAGACTCCTTGAGTAGTTAACATGATGGGGGGGCAGGGCTTAGTGATTCTGCAAGTCCCGCCTCCACACGCCCATCTGCCCCCGGGATCTCCCGGAGCACGCCAACCAAAAGTTGGTAGGTATTAGTTTAGCACACTGACCTTGAATTGACTGACTGGCTTGTGGGAAACCACTTATGATTGGCTGCACAGGAATTGACCTTCCCTGTCCATTAAAGAATACTGTACTCTGATTCAGCAATGTGACTCCAGCCAGAATAGTTATCTTCCCATAGTATTTTTCTTTATATTACATTCCACTTGGATTACATCTGTAAAAGAAGATTTTGCTGTTCAATAAAGTGGTTAAAAAGATATTTTGGGTGTCTTTATGTCAATAAAAGTTTATTTAACCATTTGTATGTGTTGGTTTTTATCTATTACATCTATTATGGAACTATATATTCCACAAAGGACACTCACAGTCGTGGGCATACTGGCACTTGTAGTTGCAAGGCAATTTTACATACTTCACTACCATTACTCCGTAACTCACAACAAAGGGGTGGCAGGAAGCACCATTTTCAGTGCCAGGCTTCTAGCCTATTAAAGGGGTGGGCAACGCTGTTTTTATGTCATGCCCATTATGGGTTACCCTGTTATAGTGTTAATAAAATCAATGTAGATTTTTTTTTATATATATAAACACATATTTATTTATATTTTTTACAAGTAAAGCTCTCTAGTGTATGCGTTACAAATCTGCTTTGGATTTCAATCAACTGTTGGGGGTGAATGTATCAAGCTCCGATTTTGAATCTCCCATGATTTTCTTGAGGGTGTTTCATTTCACAAATGTATTAAAGTGAGATTTTATGTAAAATTGTCATAGATGTGTCTCTGTCAAAATTGCCATTTCCAAAATCGATAGAGATCAAAGTTCCCACAAGGCTCAAATGTATGAAGCTGCGATTAAGCAAACTCTCCTGAGTTAGCTTTAAAAATTGCTAGATACAACACACTGCATCCTAGCTGCATGATTAGTAAACACATCACTGTTACACTGCCCCTGTCTATAGACCCGCAGGTCCCCGCGGCTGTGAAAAGTTTAACAATAGATAAATGTTCAAGAACAAAAAAATCTTAGGGTCCCCCCGTCCGAGCACTATTAACCCTAGTGCTGCCAGCCTACTGCTGGTTGCGTGAAAATCGGGGTGAGGGGGGGAATTTGCGTATTGTCATATACACATAGTTGATAACTGTCCCTATAATGCAGCGACAGTCCTAGAAGTTAAAGAGTTATTCCTGAATTGATAGTTCCTGGATTTATCCCTATTTTTCAAAACTGACCACTGTGCAATCAAAATATTATTAATCTACATGTTAGATGCTATTATTCTCCTATGTTCCTATTGTCTGGGCTTTATAAGGTAATATGTATTAAATATGAGTTTTAAAATGCCAAAAACATGTTATAATAGATTTCAGTAATCAGGACATTACAGGGATCAGCGGCGCACGCAGGATTGCTAGGGGGTTCCCCCCCCCAAAAAAAAGAACATGCGCGAGAGAGCTGGTGCGGCAGCACTGTACTATACAGCAACCGCGGCGCTGTCAAAGAAGCGTCCGCGGCGGTGCTGTATAGTACAGTGCCAATATGTGGGGCACTTCCTTAGTGGAGAGGAGGGGTTTCTGGAGACCCAGAACCCCCCCCTGCGTGCGCCCCTGGGGATTGTAACGTACCCAGGTCCATCGACACTGTACCTCGTGTGACCTACTTGGATAAACTGGCTTATCTTAAAATGATGGCATCTACATATATATTTTATCAGTAGTGTTGCAGTGCAGATAAATCCAATACATTAATGTTTTCCAGTTTTCTGGGTTTCAAAATATGGACCTTATCACTTTGAACAATTACTGCAGTAGATACCCCAAATGAATACTTGAATTAATGTTTATTAAATATACATACCAAATTGTTGCAAAGCCCCAAAATTAAGCTAGTTAAATTAATATTAAATTAATATATACCTTCCAAGTAAATATAACAATCACTTATCTACTAGAATTCCCCAAAAATTATTTAATATTTGCTAAATATGTATTAACCCCTAATTTATTATAACCTTGGCAGCTTTGACAAGAACCAGTAATTTTTTCTTTAGCCAATGGGATGCAATTTCCCATTTGCCATTGGGAGAATGGGAATTTGATTCTACGAGAGAGTAGGCCAATTTGTGTAATCAAATTGCTCAAAAGAGGTAAGTGGGCAGTAACACTAAATTTAAATCCTAATTATCTTAATGTAGCAAGTTTGTTTAACTGTAGAAATATTTAACAATACTACCGTCCCGCCAAATGGGCCTCATAAAACCACAAGGCAGTTCTGGAAGCAGCAGAGGGTGAAGTCCTAGTGAAGTCTGTAGAAACTCTCAGTGGTGGTCATTACCTCCGGTACATTGTTTCACTATGGAGACATTTAAACTGGCATAATAGACCAAAGATTGTTTGTAATCAAAAAGTCTTGCATCTGCCACCACTTAAAGCTGACATCTGTACAGTATATGCTGATGGGATACACAGTTTTTCAGAAATTGGGTGCATATAGGAAGATTAGTGAAGCTTCCACCTAAAACAAAGCTGAATTTGAAACTATAACGTTAACCAGAACTATCATATTGGATATCAGAGATACACTTCAATGTTCTAAGCTCACTCAGGGCATTTTATTTGGTTTAGTGTTACAGGAGGCTAATTGAGAGAACTGGGATTTTGTTTAATAAAGCCAGATGTTTAGAAGTTGAAATTCCTTAACAGCCTGGGAGAAGGGCATTTTCATAACCAATATTTTACAGTCCAGAACACAAAAGATGGATGAGCTGCAAACTGTATGAAAACTTGTGGGTTTAGAATGTCCTAATGCAACACTTTAGTTTGTGTTCAGGAATATAAATTGAGAAGGGGAGAAGCAGCACAGACCAAGATAAGCTTCCAATGCATCGACGTCATAGTCAACTGGACTCTTGGCCGTTAAAGTTGCTCAAATCTATGTTCCAGCCTCTCTCCCATTTTACCATGATGTTAAAACTGATGGGTCATTTGAGTCCATACACAGATCCATTACCACTACAGCTCAGAACCCTGCATAAGGGGACGCCCTCATTGAAGCAGTGAGAGGGGGGCCAAACCAGTTTGTAAGTAAACCCAAACAGGGGCAAGGAAGCCACATGCCCATGCACAGTTTATGACATAACATGCAGGGGCGCACGCAGGGGGGGTTTCTGAGTCTCCAGAACCCCCCCCCCCTCCGCGTATCGGTGAGCCCAAAGCATGTTTTTAAACATGACAAATATTTTTCCGCTGACAGCACCGCCACGACGCTTCTGTCACAGCGCCGCGGCTGCTGTATATCTCCTGTTCGGCTAGAAGAAGCTGCTGCGCATGCGCGAGCGCAGCAGCTCCTCCCTAGAATACCCGGCATCACTGGCTGGCTTCAAGAGGCACGGTAGGGCTATTTCAATAGATATTTTAAAGATTAAATAATCAAAGAGCTGCAGGTACTCCCCACAATCAATCTGATGTAGTTTTTTTTATTAAAAGACCAAAGACTCTGATGTCGTTTTTTTTATTAAAAGACCAAAGACTCCATTTCTGGGCAGCCTGCAGGGTATGCAGAGGTGTGTTATTGTATGTAAATATTGTATTATAGGATTAAAAAAGTAGAGAATTCCTCTACTTTTTTAATCCTTTAATACAATATTTATATATAATCACACAGCTCTGCATACCCTGCAGGCTGCCCAGAAATGGAGTCTTTGGTCTTTTAATAAAAAAAACGACATCAGAGTCTTTGGTCTTTTAATAAAAAAAACTACATCTTATTGATTGTGTCCAGTCCATCTCATTTCACCCTGTAACCAAATAACAAATCTATATAAATATATATATAAACATATGTATATATATATGTGTGTGTATATATATATATATATATATATATATATATATATTTGTGTGTGTATATATGTAAATATGTGTATATATATATATATATATATATATATATATATATATATATATATGTAAATATGTATGTGTGTGTGTATGTATATATATATATATATATATATATATATATATATATATATATAGTCCAAACTTGTGTCATGTTATAAATGTTTCTTGCTTGTTTTTGTTGTTCGTTTTTTTCATGTACATTAGCAATGTTAGTTTTAATGTGGAGTATCATTGCTAGTTTTAATGTGTGTTATCAATGCTATTTTGATGTGCGGTATCAGTGTTCGTTTTAATGTGGAGTATCATTGCTAGTTTTAATGTGTGTTATCAATGCTATTTTGATGTGCGGTATCAGTGTTCGTTTTAATGTGGAGTATCATTTCTAGTTTTAATGTGTATTATCAATGCTTTTTTGATGTGCGGTATCAGTGTTCGTTTTAATGTGGAGTATCATTGCTAGTTTTAATGTGTATTATCAATGCTATTTTGATGTGCGGTATCAGTGTTCGTTTTAATGTGGAGTATCATTGCTAGTTTTAATGTGTGTTATCAATGCTATTTTGATGTGCGGTATCAGTGTTTGTTTCAATGTGGAGTACCATGTGAATAAGATTTTATTTTGTGTCTAATTTGTACTTGTTATTTACAGTAAAAAAGTTTATGTTGACATCTTATTGTGGCGCTTTATTTTTTAAGTTGTATTTTTGCTTTGTTCAGAATTCAACTATTTGGAAACCCCCCCTTAAAAATCCTGCGTTTGCCCCTGACATGTAAGGGTGAAATATATCCTGTGAGGTCACGTATATTGCCATGCACCTGGTATCATTGCATATAGTCCACTAGATTATCTGTTGACTCTGGTAGTTCATTTAAAACAATCTGAATTACTTTATAGAAAAGTTTCTATTTTACCATATTCTCCATCATCTGAATATCTTCAGCTAAGAAATCACCTTGCTGTGTTCAATGGGTCTCTAATTTTATTAACTTACAGAGGGGATATTCCAAACTTTAAGGAATTTCTCTACAATGCGAATCCTGTCAAATATAAATATAAACCATAAGATGCATATTATGATATGAAACAGAACTATAAAACAAAATTAAAACGGGGTTCCAAGTTTTACTTTTTAAATGTGAATACTACCATAGAATAGGATAAAACACACCAAGATATTTTTGGAGCAAAATATGGGGAGGAAAAGAATAACCACTGCACGGGGTCTGCAACCCCGTAAAATCAATAATATATAGCAAAACACAACGCAGTGGATTATCAATTCCCCCCAAAAAACTGGAATTGCAATGTGATTGGATTAAAACAAATTTATTAAAACAAAAATACATTGGTATTAAAACATTCCCCAATAGGCGTGCAGAACCAAGTAGGTCCCAATCTAGAAAAATATCAGAAATAGGTGCACCTATATAAAATATATCGAATTAAATATTAAAGTCTGATAATTAGTATTCCATTTGGCCCATACTTGTTAGAAGCTCATAAAGTTGATGTCCATGCATACAATTTGGTTAGTAATAGAATTGCATATAACCGGATTGAGGAGAGTCTTCAAACTGTTAATGTCTCTTTAAATTATAACCACACATATAGCTGAGAGCGGAGGAACGGTCGGCTTTGCTTTCACAATAATGTGCTGGCACATTTACTCGGAGTGGCGGGCCATTTAGAGTAGTGTAATGTTTATAATCGGGATGAACCTCCTCTATGTATAGGGCATAAGTTAATTTGATAATATAAAGCCCGTCAGAGGGGTACTTGCTTACCCGAAGTAGAGATCTCTGTTGAAACACCCGCTCTGTGTTCTTCCGTCTCTCGCGTGTGTACTCCGAGTGCCGATTAGGATCTTCCTCCAAGATTAGGTGTTGTAAACTCAGTTCCCATCCAAGACAGTGGGCTGTGGGTTTCCCGTAGGGCTGATAAATGGCCAAAAGGTATAGATGGAATGGAATCTCAGCTATAGTAGAGTGGACTTTTGGTTCCTGGGATAAGAGACTTGCAGGATAAAATCTCCTCATACAATTCAGGTTATTAGATTCATGAGCTTCACAATAATAATCGCATGCACTTTGAGGATACCTCCGAATGGTAAAAGACACCCGTCTAACACGTTTTGTTGTACACTACAACTTCCTCAGAGATGGTGACCTACTTGGTTCTGCACGCCTATTGGGGAATGTTTTAATACCAATGTATTTTTGTTTTAATAAATTTGTTTTAATCCAATCACATTGCAATTCCAGTTTTTTTGGGGGAATTGATAATCCACTGCGTTGTGTTTTACTACCATAGAATAAACTGCAAACAGCAATGTCCAATATGAATATTAATTTGACTGGAGAAGAAAAAAAATGCAAATGCTGGCCAAAAATGCTTATATATTGTGCAGAAAACCAAAACCCATGTGACTTGGCACACATGCATAATAATGTGATTAATCATTACCATGTGTACCTCACTAAGATGGCACCCTAGCTGGATGTGGTCTGTGCTGTCTCCTTCCATTAAGCAAGTGCATTCATGGCCTTCGGGGCACCCTCGGTAATCTCCGAAGCCCACTATAACGGCAAACAACCCCAGAGATTAGTATCGCTTATAGATTATTCCTAATGCAAGGTCTGGTGCTGTGGGTTAATCCACTTTCCACCTTCCCTTCGATGTCCGCTGACTTCCACCAGGCTGGTGAGCAGCTTGCTTCCCTTGCTGGTAGCACTCCAGTGCCTTCACAGCACCAGGTCACTATGTCTGTTGGCAACCATTATCCCCAATCAGGGGTTGAAGCAGAGAGAGACTCAGGCATGCCGTGAAGTCTGAGGTTGTTTTGCTGAGACCAATTCTCCTCATCTTTGAGTTCCTCAACTTTTTTGTAGCCTAGTCAGCTCCTTGTCAAGCACACTCTGTGAGCTGCATAAAATGGTCTATTTTAGCTGCCAGGGTGCCCGTTCTGCTGTCAAGCAAAACTATTTTGGATTTAAAATCAGCAATGACTTTATAGAGTTCCTGCAGAATGCTCTTCTAACTCCTTGTAGAAAATTAGTTATGACTGATTGAATTTGATGGTCAATTTTCGTTTCAGAAGATAACATAGAACTTGAGACTTCAAATAGATCTGAGTGGTGTAGATTGGTTCTTGCTGTCCTACCAAAGATGATAGAGGGACTCTTGGGCATTTTTTATTCTTCTGAGGTATGCTAGTTTGAGTGAAGCTTTTTTAAAATACAAAAAATATAATGGGAGTCAGGCAGAAAAAGAAAAAAGTCAGGAGAGGAAAGGCACACGTAATGATCTTGGACTACAAGAGAGGATTTTACATTAGTGTTGCAATTTATTGACAAGGATAGTCAATGACCCTGTGTCTTTCTATTTTATAATTGCAAGGAGAGGCTGTTGTAATCTATAGTTCCTTTCATTGAGTATATGATAGCACAATTCGATGAACTGTGAACAGATGTGCAGCTTGTCAATAACAGACCAGGTTGCTATAAGCAGAAGTTGATGCAATGTCTATTGGTGGTCACAAGAGGGCATCAGCAATTCAGGAATGTGCCACTTAGTGAACAACTTTGAACTGAGATATAATAGTTTTAAAGGTGTTTGGAGATGATTGAGGGATATCTAAAATACTGCTGTAGATATCTAGGATGTCCTCTGCTTATGGTGATAGAGAATTACACTTCAGAGCCTCAGTCTGTTATTCGATTGTCCCAAAAGGCAGATAGACAAGGAGTTTAGGGGTTCTTCAAGGAAGTAAGGGATTTGGGTTTACCCAGCAGGAAACAGGATCTGAGTGTCAAATTGATTGAGTAGATTGGTTCCCACAATGTAGCATGTGAGGGAAAGAAGTACACATACAGATATCCTGTTCGGGCTCTTTATAGTATGAGTACCTGAAGCTCCAGCATGGAAATTTAGTTTTATGCCTCTTGACAAACAATTAAATATAGACTTGTATTTCTCTTCCCAGATTTCTTTCACTAATATCAGATATGATTCTGTGTTAATTTTAAATTTTAAAGGGATTGCAGCAAGTAATATTAGGCAACCTGCACCATCATAGATTAGCATTCTTGTTAAAGCCCATAGCGAAACGCGTGTCCGATGCGCTCAATGTTGTATATGTTTGTTAATGAAATATTTTGTTTATTTTGGAATTCACTCACACAATTTGGTGATATTAGAGGTGTTACTACCGATCATTGACAGTATTTGTAAGGAATGAATTAACACTAATTCAGGATAGGAAACGCCTCCATATGGAACTGAAAGGGATTAGGTTAAACTTGATGGACTGGTGTCTTTTTTTAACCTCATCAACTATGTTATTATGTTGCTATGTAGATTCAGCCACACTTATAAGTACTGCGGTCTATTGAGACATTGTATTGTATCAGTCAGGATTATTATTATGGCTGAATCGATGATCCACCAGATGTCATGTATTATCAACTCAATCAGTTGCAGATATTAAGAACTGTGAGAGTGACTAGGATATACAGAGGCTGCAACTGTTTACAACACTTTACCACTACACCATTGTGGTTAATAGAGCTGTTTATGTAGCTTAATAATCACAGTTACTGACATTTCTGGTGTAACATATATATAGTTCCATTCGATATCAAATAACGGAATACTAATTAAACTAATACTACCCTTATTTCCTTTTAAACAATAAATCCAAATTGGAGACTTCAATTAAAAAATTTTCATTACATCTTGTTTGAATTTACTCCCCATTATATAGTTTTTTTTTAACCAAAAATGATCCTATGGGAGGTGTACAGTCCTCAAAATATATCTTGATCTGGTACCAACTAAATTAAGTAATAAAGCAATAAATGTTAAATAAGGGACTGACACTTTTATTGATGATAACCAAAATGAACGGGTTACTATAAAGCTATAATATTGAACAGCGAGGCAGCAGGGTAATTTCTCTACTTTTTTAACAATATTCATACATTGGTTTCACATTTCATTCTCATTCGTATATTTTGTTATAATTGTTTTTAATGCATACCAATAAAGGAAATTATTTTTAATATTGGATTGTCAATTTGTAACGTTGGAATGCCCCAAAAGACACAATTTCTTTTCTTTCTTTTGTTGTTCGTAAATGTTACAAACTTGTGTGGGTGCACCTCACCTTACATATTATCTAGGGTATGTTCATACATCAATAGAGGGGTCGCTACACGCTCTGTGTGGTGCATTTTAGTTTTTATATCCAAACAGCAATGCCACCTTCAGTCGGCGGACCAGTTGGCAATACTGCCGCTAGTCCCACCGGCACAATGCAGTAAATAACACAGTAAAATAATTCTAAATAAAATGTGAATACATAAATTTTAAAACAAAAAAACAGCCTCCGGCAACTGATGCTGCTGCTGGCAGAGTAGCTCTCAACCCTTACAGATGGCTTTCTGTCGTCCGGGAAAACCTCTCTTCTTCCGCAATGTCCCACAACATCCTTCTTCTCTTGGCTCCACCGTCGCAATGCGAAATGGTGCCAGACCTGGCAGCTTAAATAGCCGTCGTGCACCAACGTCACACGGCATCATCGTAGCGCCAAGAATTCAAATGGCCGGGTGGTGAGCCCCAATTGGCCACCATCCCAGCCATTAAGGCACTGCCTGTGAATCCCGCTAGATTCAACGCTGGGGACCCAGGTGAGTCCCCCACATTACTACTATACCCTCTTGCATTTTACCAACACATTGGGAAAGCCTACAGTGTCCACCAATAACTTCAAAACACCAGTTAAAATGTTATAAACAAATGCATGTCAACACACAAATGCAAGCCCAGTAGATAGATGACAAAAGAATTCAGTGTCTACAATTAATAGCTTTGCTAATCAAAGTGTACTGTACTTTTATTGAACACATAAGCCAAAAGGGACATAGGGGGATTCAAAAAGCCCTTGGAAAGACAAAAGGGGTATCACACACAACATATGCATAAGAAATTAAAAGGGAGAACATACTGAGTAGATAGTGGGTTTCTTAAACTCATTGAAATTGGTGGCAGTTGCTTTCTGAATGAGGTTCTGGTTCCTGATCAATGCAAGAAAAAAAGAATAAATATGGTACACCCAAAATCTACTTCGGAGGATAAAGAACTGCCCAACCTGGAAGCATTCCAGTTACAGCAGAGAGATGATAGTGATTTCATCTGAAGGCTCGTTCTGTTGGTGTTAAGTATAGGTGCTCATAACTATTGTTATTGGTGAATAAGATCACTTCCGTTATACAATTGTTGGTTGCTTGTCTTGAAATGTTGCTCGATGAAATTACTTTTTTTTTTGGGCTTTTTTGCACATTAACCCTTATCTTCCAGGACTTTTTAGATGGCAATAGCTTGAATGACAAAATTGAACAGGATATGGACCTCTTTGAAGTAAGATTATATGTTTGTTTGTAAGACACTGATTTAAAAAATAGATAAATATATTTGAATAAATTGTTTTAAAATGGATCAAGCAGAAGGAATAATATATTTGAAATTCTAGAATTTATACGTCACCTCTTTTTCCTTCTGGATTCCTTAATATTTACTGCTGCATTAAGTCTTGCTAGTTGACGGCAACAAATATACCCATAGAGATTTAGGCAGTTGGAAAAGTTTAATATTTTTCTTTATGACCTTTACTTTGAGACAAAATAGAAAATCTTATTCTCCTTCTGAAACTGGCTTCCGGTTCAAAGTTCTGCCCAGCATACATCAACTGGAGCTCTGATCGGGACCCAAACCCTTTAAAACTTGATCAGGATCCAACTGGACCACCATGCATTGGTTTCATCACAATCGGTGCAGGGGTGTCCGAATGCAGACTCAGAACACACTCCCGGGTCAAAGTTCTGCCCAGCGTACAACGACAGGAGGCGCGACTGAGACCCTAACCCCCTGAAACCTGACCAGGATCAAACTGGACCACCTTATGTTGGTTTCATTCCAATCAGTGCAGGGGTGTCTGAATGCATAACCGGACAAACAGCCAAATGATTCTTATATATAAAATGTATATGAAAAGCACAAATAAAGTTGCTTCATATTTCGTTTTACATAGTAGCAAGAGTTAAACAAATGTGCCAGGTAGCAATCACAGAAGTAATTGCAATAAACTGCTTACATTTAAATAATAGGCTCAAGAGGACATGCTCCAAATATTCCAAATATTTCTGTATATCTTCATTTATTGTGCAAGAGTTTAAAAAAACCTTGCCCAAAAAACAACTAATCACAGAACAAACAAGGACACTTCACAACCCTTCAACACATTTTATTGATTGTCCTTTGAACTGTGATTGGTTAAAAGTTAGAGATCTATGTCAGACTCTTGTTACGTCCGTAACTATCATTTAAAATAAATATTGTCCGCCTAGATCGCTGTGGTTCCAAAGTACATAGGTTTAATTTGCATAGTGTATATTAAAAGGCAAAGTTTGGTATACATACACGTGCGACAGTTGGCACCAACTCAAGCTTCAATCAGAATGCTCTGGGGTCCAAAACACAGAGCTCAACAACTTATACACTGTACAGTTGTAAAAGTAGGTACATCACAGAGATATAAAGTTAAAGATTTTAGGTCTTCATTCATTGGTTAAAGGTTCTTGCACTTTCAGGTACTCGACGTGACATTAGTGGATTCCTCTGAAACTGCCAACTGCCCTTTCCTCAGGTTCCTGTTTCTAGACCTGTATAACTGTTGGTTTACGAAATAGTGATATTATTTATAACTTGCGTTCGCAAGGTGCGCATGCTACACAAATAACACCGGAAAAGTTCTCATAAAATTGCTGGCAGATTGATACCTAACTCAATGTATTTCAGATGTCGGAAACATTATTTAACTTTTTTACCACATTATATTTTATAAGAAAAGTTTGTAAAATACATTAAACACATTTCAATATTATAATAAAATTTATGTTGTATACAAATCGCATAGCATCTGATTGTAGTCGATTACCACCTTCATCCAATTATTTAACTTCGACCCTCTCGAGTCAAATGTCGTGCCTGTGTAGTGGAACTGTGTTTGCCAATCACCTGGAATTATACCTTTCAAATGTAATTGATTGCAACTTTTGCTAATAGTGCTCATGAGCCCATGTACAATGTAGTTTACAAAGCCTTCTACATTGTACATGGGCGAATACTTACATTACCCCCTTAACAGCAGCGATAATACCGTTGCCTATGTCAGTGGTGTCATAAAGAGGCGCCGATTTCTTCCTTCATCGGGATTGGTTCAAGTTTGTGGGCAGAACAGTCATCAACGATACTCGTCGGGAAGGAGGCGTTTGGACTCAAAATGTTGGGATAAGTCTTGTCGGGGTAGTCAGCATCTATATGCTAACTACCAAACCATGCATTCTATTGACCTTATCAGCATGCACAAATAAGAAGAGGCCTAGTTTTGCACTCCATAAAGACAGAAGGTAACCAGTTAAGTCTAACATGCATAGAGTTCACCCCGGTTGTCTGGTCTTTTTAGGAACCAGGGAGTAGCTCCAACATTTATACAGGAAAGAGGACTGCATCTAGGTCTGTATATACTAGGTCTGTATGTGAACATTGTTCAGCCTGAGGATTTTATGTTAATTTTATTTAGTTTATTGTTTTGTGACTTAGGCTTCAACACCCACCTATTTTAACAGTAGGAACAATGAAGATGGGTTGTTTAATTGTGGGTTGCACAGTTATCAATTTACAATATTAACTCACATCGCTTTAGAATTGGTATGAAAACATATACCAACAGGGCATACAGATGTAGTCAGCATTATACCAATTTGATATATCAGGAAAATTAGACAATGATGGCTCAAGATAAATACATTTTGGCATATAATATTAACTGCAAATGCAACTAACCCCAAAATAAATTTCTTTTGGGTTAATGTTGGCTCCATTTGTACCCCCCAACATTCTAACATAAAAAAAATCAGCATAAGAAGACTCCATCCTCAAATCCCCTGGCCCACCCAATGACACTCAAATTTTACAGTATTATTAAATCATTAGGTTATATTTGCTTTATCTGCAGAAAATTAGAGCTGTCCCGTTAACAATTATACAGCTGGGGGGTATTAACGGAGAACAACTTTGCGAGACTGTGAGTTTAAATCAACAAAACTATATAAACAAATATGTATAGAGTGCACAGATCCATCAACATATTCATTTAGAGCTTAATGGTCATATAAAGATCAGCCCAAAGTCACAAAATGATTTAGATATTATTTAGTTCTATAGTATCATTAAGACCAATAGGTAACAAGGTTTTAAGTCTAAAAATCCAATAGTTTTCATGTTTACAGAGAATATTGAAACGACCCCCCCTCTTTTTGTTAGATTCATCTGTTCTATTGCCCAGACCTTGAGGCCCTTGAGTTTCCCTTTTTGACATATATTAACGTGTGAAGCCAAACAGTGTGATTTAATAACCTTCATTATATTGCGGCGATGTTCTAAAAACCTCACAGCCACTAAACAGATTGTATGGCCAACATATTGGATACCGCACTTACAATTGATGAGGTATACCACATATGTGGTCCGGCAATCCAAAATTTTATCAATCTGAAATCTTTCTCCTGTTGCAAAGGAGATAAAGTCTGTGTACTTATGATCGGCATATAGACATCTATTGCACTTGGCTCTTCTGCATTTGGACAAACCATTGGGCCTGGTGGCCAGCCAGTCCCCTATAGAGGTATTTGGAAGGGTAACCATCTCACTCATGTTATTTTTTAAAAACTGGGTCTATCTTTAAGGTTCTTAGATTTTTTAAAAACCGTGCTTCTGCCCTTATTAAGATATAGACCTATGAATTCATCAATTTCTAAAAGTGCAGAATTTTTAGTTACTATATGCTTAATCTCTCTAGCATAACTATTATATATTGAGTGGTAAATACCATAGATCTATCAGGACCAACCGTTTTAGGACGTGAAATGAGAAGACACTCTCTATCCATACTAGCAACCTCATTATAGGCTTTTAGGCTTTTAGAATTAGCTTTTCTGGTTAATCTTGCTCCATAAAAGCTTCAAGTAATCTATTAGAGTGCTTATTAATGTCTCTTAAATCTGAACAGTTTCTCCTCATGTGGAGGAACTGACTTTTAGGGACAGAGGGGAGACGTAATTGGATACAGTAGAGTTGTGGGGTATACAGCAGATAGCCTTGCATCATTTTAATATATTTTAAATTATACTATGTAGTGCTAGAAAGCATATAACATTTATATCACATTTATATCACACTATCAAAATGTCTAAATCTTCTGGGAGCCTCAATGGCCTCTTGGTGTAATGGTTTTCTCTTTCAGTCCAAAAACATACAGGTAGGTTTATTGGCTTCTGACTGACTTGGCCATAGTTTGCCATGTGTATGCATATGCTATTTCAACCACTTGGTACCTAGAAAATAACTCCTTGCTTTAAAGAAGCAAATCTCATCTTTAAAGTTATTTTACCAAGATAATCCTACAATTTCTTGAGTAAAATAAAAAAAATACTACTAACGTAAGTCTAAATTTTAATTCATGTATAGCACTAACATTCTCCTAATCCTAAATCTGAACCAACTAAAGGGTTAACCTTTAACCTAAGTGGAAGCTCTAATCCAAGAATGTACTAAATATAAACCTATCTAAAGCTATAAAACTAACTCTGATCCTGCCTGCCTATACTATGTAAATGTAAGAAAAGCTTATTGTGGAATGTGTATGAGTGGTTTTGATATATAGTATATACACCACAAACTGAGCCTAGCAAATGATTAAAGCCTTAGTTTGGTAATACATTCAGTTTAACATTTAAGCCGATCCTTTTTGACAATTTTTAGATGTAATCTACACTTACCATATGTGTATAATATCTTTGATGCTATCAATTCCAAACAATTCTAGATGTTACAACTCCTATGGATGATTGCAAGATTTAGATTTGATCTACTTTTAACAATGTTGACATATGCATGTGTCCATTCCTTATGTGCAAGGGAAATCAACATTTAACTATTTACACTTGTATTCAGGGTTGAAATAATTATCTGTTCTGTGTTCACGCTTTTAGTAAGCCATCATTTAGTATTTCTTTATTATAAGCTCTTTCCAAAAATCTGCCATTTAGATTTCTTGGCCACTCTTCAAAGTTGGATATCCTACTGTTGTTTCTTGTAAGAACCGGCCACATGGCATATATATCTCAAAGGGTATGGATGAAAACTCTCATGCAAATTGGCAGTTGTTAATATGGGAAATTCATAAGTAACCAAATGATTATCCTCCGTGTTTTCAGCACTGGGGCTGGTTCTTCCTAGAAAGAGGCCCACACAACTTTTTTGCGGACCCCACTCCATAGGGCATCCACCTCCGTGTTGAACAGCCTGAGGTTGGTTTATCATTAAGGCAGGGAGACCCCAGCTCTGTGTCACCCTACTATAGTGCAAATCCACCCTGGATGGTTAGCCTAGTGCTGGGTTCCGTAAAATCGGGGGCACTCCACGTATTTTTTCGCCCCAATTTTGCCGCAACCAGCAGTAGCCTGGCAGCTCTAGGGTTAATAACATAACAATAAGAGGGTTTTTTTTTTTATTATTCTATTTTTAACACTTTAGAAAGCTGGTGGTTCGGCCGACTGTAATGCTGGTCAACCCACGGGCTAACTTACACTAACCCCAAAGCTGGAGCAAGAGATACGGCAGGATTGGAAGGTTAGTTCAACAAACGTAGAGCTTGCTATGGCCGTGATTGTGTGCACTTGAGTTTGGCGCACCCACAGTGTACATTGCCTATGGCCATATGACCCGTCCCCATCCTGATCACTCCCCTTTATTGTAGGCTGTAGCAAGTCCCCTGTCCATGCATTAGAGCACAGAAAAGTGCTGTTTTGACACCCGTTTCTGCCAGTTGTGAGCATGTGCAGAGAGATTTTGTGTACAATACGCTCAAATCTGGCAGATACGTACCCTAATGAATCAGGTCCATATACATTAGACCAAAAAGAGGAACAATTTGAGCACAAGGAATTCTGTGGGATTTGGGTTCAAAAGATGGATAGTTTGTGAAATGAACATTAGATTTAATTTTTGGCACATACCTCACTGCTATAGTGTTTATTAATAAGAGTCAGAAGTACAAAATCACATCAGGTCTTTAGAGCCAAGAGCAATTTACCTAACTGGAGGTATAATAATGCCACCAAGGATTAATTCCCTGAGCTACAAAAAGACTATTAATATGTCTGCTCTGAGACAAGAGCAGTGAAGGCACTGCCGGCAGGTAGGATTATACAAATATTTTTTGGAAGCCATCATGTATTTACACCAGTACCATCTCTTCTGTATCATCAACTAATTTACTGCTTGGTTAGACATTGTCTTCTTGTGTCATACGTTGAGAAAAGAAGCTATTTCTACTGTAAGGTGGAAAAATAGATGAAAAATCTTCTAAACAGGGAACAAAAAATATATAAGATAAATATATGAACATTTTAAGGACATTAGAAAACTATCAACATATTGTTTGGGTTCATTTTTTTTTTCTTCTGTAGTAAGTTCTGTTTTTTATTTAATGGACAGTGTTCTTTATTTTTTTAAACTGCTTAATATTACTTCTATTGTTCTGTATGCTGCACTTTTTTCTGTTCTAATCCTCTGCCAAGTATGAGTTAAAATGTTTTGGTAGTAATCTTTAATATACAATCAAATATATTTTGATCATGTTCATTAGTCATGTAATCCTAGTAGAATGGTATTAAACATCAAACTTCAGATTTGTCGTGTACATTCGAATACCAGCAAAGTGTCCTGCAATATTGTATTCCACCTATGGAACCGACAACCACATAATGTAGTCTTTGTAGTTTTAACAATGCATATGATGCCAAGGTAAAATTTAAGGAGCAAAAGATGTCATCCATAGAATTACTGTATTTCCCCATGTATAAGATGCACCTTTTTAAAAACAATTTGGAGTCTAAAAACTGGGTGCGTCTTATACAGTGGCAGTAAATGCTGTTACTATAAAAAAAGATCAAGAAAACTGTGGCTCAAGAAGCGCAAATCAATATTGGTGAAAAATGAGGATATAAAGTTTATAGTCTTTTGCAGAGTAATTGTGCAGTGAGTACTACAGAGAGGAGAGACGGAGTTCTACCCCTATTGCTAATTGCGTGAACCACAGTTGGAACACACACTTCCGGTCATCAGGAAGAGGACAGTAAGCGACTTTCCAATATCGGGAAAAGAAGAAAGAAGACTTTACCAGACAGAGGAAGCATCTGACAGGGTAAGGCAGAATTACCAATAGGGTTAGAACTCCGTCTCTCCTCTCTGTAGCACCCTCTGCCCAATTACTCTGCAAAAGACTAGAAACATTATCCTCAATATTTTCACAGTCACCAATACTGATTTATACAGGTGCGTCTTATACATGGGAGCGACTTATATATGGGGAAATATATTATCTCCTTTTTATTGACAGTACATCTAAGATTTTCATAGGCGTGGTGATATCATGCGTAGCTCAGCCAGCATTCTCATTAAAGGTTACATTCTCATGAACAATACATTCCTTCTGAACTGATAGTTTGCAGACTGGTTCCTCTTACATATTGCCTGTCTCTACAATGTAGAGTTAATTAGTGTACAACAAACTAGCAAGTCATTTTGAGAAGATCACCTTTAACATACCTTCAGTATAATTGCAGAATAAAAAGACAACTACACTGCACTTTTATATAAGATGAATGTAGAGGGCAGGGTACCTTTATTTTATATCTTAACACACACAAACAGACATACATATCAACCTCAGGACACTAGAAATTTTTGAAATACACCATGAGAAAATACACATGGGGGTAAATGTCCCTTTACAAGGCAGCGCCGCTTTAAATTTAAGCTGTTATCTCGCTGTTTTCCAGCAACTTGTACAACCCGCACTATGATACATTTACCCCATGGTGATTGTTCAGCGTGTGACGTGATTATCATATGTAGGAAAACTATGTCAGTGGTCAGTGAAGAATGCAAAGGACTTCTACTCCATCGTAGATCCCCCTTACTGTCACAAACACAGTCTTCATTTTACTGATACAGGAGGAGCTATTGAGGAGCAGGCTGATGACTGAGATTATTAAAGGCAATCCAGCGAAGAAATAAAAAATGTTGAGTTGGTTTGCTTGTTTCTAACCAATGAAAAACATTATTTTGGTGGCAAGAAGATTATAGAATGTTAAGACTTTCTGTCTCAGATTACAGCTATTCAATCTAGCCATCTACTATACGCCATAGTTCCACACACATTCTCTAATACTAAAAATGATTCACCTTATTCATGAACATACATATTCTTAAAAACATCAAACATCAAACACCCCATTATTGTAGAACCATACCTTCTGTGTTTGTTTATATATTTAAGTATACATATTAGTGTGTAGCAGGATGATATGCAATGAAAGGACCACTAAACTAGAAATTGAAATTTTCAGATATGAACCAAGAAGGAAGAATATACATTGTTCAACATTCAATTGCAGCTCGGTTAAAAAGTAAATATTACCCCTCCCCTCCATTAAAAACAAGATAGTGTTCTATCGGGATCAGATGCATGCCTAAAAGCTGAAGCTGCAGTCATTTAAGCTTCTGAGACATCACCGGCTCTACCTTTGCATATAATTCAAACAAACCATACAGTGAATTTATGCAGCCCAGGTTTGTAAAATTGTCAGTCACACTCTGTCTGCTCTGTTAGAGAAGCACAACTCTCCTATAGTGGCAACCAGCTGCTGAAGAGGGATAAAGAGCATGGCCAACATATTTATTGAAAGATTTTATTAAATTCTGTAATGTGAAAAAAGTATTGCTTGTAAAAAATTGTGGCTATTTATGTTATTGTACCAATGCTTTGAATTTCAGATAATTATTCCTGCATAAAAAAAGCCAACAAGGACATTTTACATGTAAAATTGATTTGGATGTTTGCATTATAGCATTAATTGCATTGTTTATTCAAGTAATACCAATATAAGCAATATTAATCATAAATACACAGAAAGTCAGGCACATGCAAACATCACAGATATTCTTAAAAATATTGTATAGATATTATACAGGCTCAAAATGTTCTTTGTTTTCAGGCATTTCAGATGTTACAATAAAATGGAGCTAACCAACAAAAGCAGAGTGACATATTTTATTGTTAAAGGTATTTCAGATGTCCTAGAGTTGCAGGTTCCAATCTTTCTTCTTGTCCTACTCATTTATCTGACCACCCTTGTAGCTAACATGACCATTCTTCTATTAGTCTGTCTGGATCGCCATCTCCACACTCCCATGTACTTCTTTCTGGGGAATTTGTCTGTCTTAGACATCTCTTGTTCCACTATTAGTCTACATAAAGCTCTAATTACATTTATTTCCGGAGATAAAACAGTTTCAGTTTTTAGTTGTTTTACCCAATTTTTTTTATTTTTATCTTTTACTTGTGATGAGCTGCTAATTCTGACTGCTATGAGCTATGATCGCTTTGTTGCCATTTGCAACCCTTTGCGTTACCATGAGGTTATGAACCATAAAATCTGTTTTCTTTTGGCCTGTGTATGTTGGATTTGGGGTTTTATTGACATCCTACCATGTGTTTTGAAAATATCCTCTTTTACATGTTACACATCAATGGAAATCAACCATTTCTTTTGCGACTTTGTGCCTTTAATTAAAGTTATTTGTGATGACACCTCAATTTTGGAACTTTACATAATTATTGAGGGAGTTTTCCTGGCTACCTTAACCCCATTCTTGCTCACATTCATTTCCTATGTTTTTATTATTGGCACCATCCTGAGGATCCAATCGAGCACTGGGAGACGTAAGGCCTTCTACACATGTTCCTCCCACCTAATAGTCGTTACCCTTCTTTACGCCACTCTATCTTATCAATATTTCCGACCACCTTCATTTGTCACATTGGAATCCAATAAACTCCTCTCCCTGTTTAACACAGCTGCCGTCCCCATGTTAAACCCACTGATCTACAGCTTGAAAAATAAAGATGTAATATCAGCATTTAAACGCAATTTTAGTTGCTGTAAAACCAAGCCAAAGAGTTAGAATTTGTCATGATTAAAATGCTAATTTGTTTACATTAAAAAATCTGGATTTTTTTTTTTTGTTATTCTTCATTTAGATAGTGATAGAATATTCTGCAACACTATATCATCATGGACATACAGGGCATTATTCATCTTCAGATGGAAGACCATTTGCGTGCCGTATGTGAAAATCAATATGCTCAAGCGCAGAGAGGGACTTATGCAATAAACGCAATTCATGTCCAAACGCAAATGACACTTACTACTGCTTATGACTCTAAGGGGGGTATTCAATTAGGTTTCCGGTCAGCGGTAACGGAACCTGCGCAGTATTGCCGGTAGTATGGCAGAAAATCCACGTTATTGCTGAATTGACTTCGCGGCCCGTTCCAGCGCGTTCCCGCGCACCGGAAACCTAATTGAATATGCCCCTAAGGGTGGAACTTGGGAGGGAAGGGGCGGGTTAGCGTAGGTCAGGTTCACTAAGGGCATTCCCTAGTAGATGCTGGCGGTTCAAGTTCTGCCTGATCCCAAGTACGCTTGTTTTCAGACGTAAGTTTTGCACCTGTTCCAGGACAGGTGTAACTGATGGATGATAGTGATGACCAAACAAGACATTCACTCTAATGGATGATTGACAATTCACCTGCACATCTGACACCACTCAACTCATTAAACAACACTATAGAAGATCATTGCAGAGGGGCACCATTGGGTGATTTTGTTTCCAAAAATAAATATTAAAACAAAATTCTGACTGATTACTTAAAAGAAGTAGATGAAACTTTCACATGTGTTTCTCAGTAGCAACAAAATTATTTTATTTTATTTCGAAAGCATTGCATCCATTAGCATGCGGTAACCCTTTTTAAAAAGTTTATGCATTGTGAGAATAAAAACAATTACACCGAATGAATTGACAATTTGCATTGCAGAATATTGTTTAAATAATAATATTTTTTATTTTTTTCTACAGAACCTTAAAAAGTTTAAATATTAGGATGGACCAATGTTTATTAGCTGTAATTATGTTTTGTCTATAATGTGTCATTTTAAAGGGGGCTCAAAAATCTACAATGCATAAGGGAATTGTTCACAATACTGCCACCCGGAGTGGGGTTCCATGGGAGTAAGAGGTCGAGGATGCTGGCCAAGAGGACGATGACGTCAATCCTAGTCCTCCAGATTTACCAGATTATTCTGCAGTCAAGGCATTACATAATTGCATCTTACTTTACAAATACCTTTTGTGTTTGCTTAAAATGTAATACAATAAATGAACAAATGATGAAGGAAAACATTTTTTTTTTCAAAACAGTGCATTTATTGGAACAAACAGGTAAACTGAAAATAAACACAAGTGAAACAAACACAAAAATGATTTTGATTTGCACACTCACTTGCCCCCTGGCTCAATATTTCCTGAGTTGCTTAATCTTAGCTGACTCCGGGTCACCCGAGCAGCAGGTACCACAGGGGCAGGATGAACAATAGGTACCACAGGAGCAAGAAGGGAAATAGGTGCCACAGGGGCAGGATGAACAATAGGTGCCACAGGGGCAGGAAGGGAAATAGGTGCCACAGTGGCAGGATGAACAATAGGTGTCACAGGGGCAGGATGAACAATAGGTACCACAGGGGCAGGATGAACAATAGGTACCACAGGAGCAAGAAGGGAAATAGGTGCCACAGGGGCAGGATGAACAATAGGTGCCACAGGGGCAGGAAGGGAAATAGGTGCCACAGTGGCAGGATGAACAATAGGTGTCACAGGGGCAGGATGAACAATAGGTACCACAGGGGCAGGATGAACAATAGGTACCACAGGAGCAAGAAGGGAAATAGGTGCCACAGGGGCAGGAGGAACAATAGGTGTCACAGGGACTGAAGGAACAATAGGTGCCACAGGGGCAGAAGGAACAATAGGTGTCACAGGGGCATGAGGAACAATAGGTGTCACAGGGGCAGGAGGAACAATAGGTGCAGTGTTGGACTGGGGTATGAAGGGTCCACAGGGGGAATACAATGGTAGGGGCCCACCAGAGGGAGTGTGGCCAGTCACTAGAGAGGCAAAACCAAACCAGGGTGTGGAAAGCCCACGAAGGACAGCTAGCACCATAGTGTAGTATATAAAGAATGCAGTGTGTATATAAAGAATACACAGTCTTGATCTGCCCCTTAGATTGGGCAGAACAGTCTCCAAAAATTGGGATCGTCCCACTAGAATCAGAGCATTTGACAGACTGTCTTGTCACTATCGCCACCTGTGGCTGCTGGTTTCTTTAGTTGCGGATTGTCTGGATCCTGGAATTGTGGGGGCCCTAAATGAAAAAAAAAATGGGTTCCTTTTGAAAATTCCAACCAGCCCCAGCATTAAATCAATAGGACCCACGATTAATACTTAGGCCTTCCTCCAGGCCTAACATTAAAATAAAGGTATTCCCATTTAATAAATAGATCTATATCCCTCCAACCAACCCCAATATTAAAGTAATAGTATTCCCATTTAATAAATAATTCACTCCCTCCAAACTGACTCAGAAATAAATTAATAGCATTTACGTATAATAAATATGCCTATTTCCCACAACCATTACTACCATTAAATAATGCATATTTACATTTAATACATAGACCTCATGCTCCTCAGACTTAGTCCCACATTCAATTATCATAACTCTGTGCCATGCTGCTTCCCTCCCCTTTCATAACTCTGTGCCATGCTGCTCCCCCCCTTCATCACTCTGCGTCATACTGCTCCCCCCCTTTCATTACTCTGTGTCATGCTGCTCTTCCCCCCTTCATCACTCTGTATCATAATGCTTCTCCCTCCTTTCATCACTCTGTGCCATGCTGCCTCCCCTTCATTTCTCTGTGTCATGCTGCACCCCCCCTCCCTTCATCACTATGTGCCATCCTGCTTCCCCCCTCCCTTCATCACTATGCACCATCCTGCTTTCCTACCCATGCATTCATTCCTTTTTTTACCTTCTTATTGGCTTCTCTCTTCTCTTCTTTTTTCTTTTCTTCTTGTCTTCTTTCTTGCTTGCTCCTCTCTGCTCTGCTCCTCAGTGAATGTTGGGTGTGACGTGATGACATCACATCCGACATTCAGTGCGAACAGAGCAGAGTGGAGGGAGGAGGGGCACCGACACAGCGATCACGTGAGTATTATTTATTTTATTTTTTTAAGTATCCGCTACCCCCAACCAACGAAGAGGTAAGCATCAAGCGTCGGGGCCCACCTGGGCCTTCCCCAGCCCCCCGGTGGGCTAGTCCGACCCTGAATAGGTGTCACAGGGAGCAGGAGGAACATTTGGTGTCACAGGGGCAGGAGGAACTATATGTACCACAGGGACAGGAAGGGCAATAGGGGCAGCAGTAGGTAAATGTCACTTTGATTTCAAATAAAAGCAATAATTGCGTCAGTCAATCTCTCAAAAGTGGTATGAATCATTGTAAGCGTGTTTTCGATATGATCCATTTTTGTGTGTACATGTGGTGTTTTCATACATTTTGTGGAACAATTGTTGCAAATTTGAAACAAATGGAATGTTAAAAAAAAAAACGCGCCCTTTCCACCTGCAGCAGACCTCACTATCTAAATGTCACCCCAACACATTTGCCAAAAACATATACAAAAGGAAGAAACAACAATTCTTACAGCGCTAAAATAAATGGGTACATATACTAGTAGCTAGGTTAAACTGATAGATATTAAACAACAAATAATGATATATAAAATAGTTTAATACACAGCAAATGAAATAGATTGAATATATAAAAAATAAGCATTAGTCAAAAGAGACCCGTCTCATACTAGTAAATTGGCCAATTATAAAAAGTACAAAGATAATACTGACATAACAGACAATACAATATATTCAAAATAAAATATCAGAACAATGTATCCCAATACCGATTCAGTAGTCAAATCGATTATTATATATTGCAGCTGAAATAAGCAATATTAATAGAAATAATGAGTTATTTCTAGGGGTTTCAAAAGTGAACCCTCTCACCCTTGACACATAGGTCATTAATCAAATTGGAACTCCTTTAGGTCCTTTAGGTCTTAGGTCTGTACTTAATCATTTTTAACTAATTGGCTTCTACATTAACTATTTCTATGAAAGTTATACATTGCTTAATTAAAAATATCATAACTTCTTTTACACATATGCTAACCTTAGATCAACATTTTGAGCCATAAGCTCTATTAGTACTTAATATGATATCTGGACATCCTTAAGGTGAAATTACATTCAACTGCATGAATGATATAAAACAATGTATAAACAAACACAAAGAAAGAATTGTGTTTTACATTTATGTTATGGATAATTGTTTTTCACTCTGAATGAATCCTGAATGGGAAAATAGAAGAGTCTTATAACTAGCCGATTATATCAACTACCGGACCGAACATTGGAATAATCGATATTTAGGATTATTGTTTTGGATAGTCAAATAGCTATCTTTTGTCATCTTGGGACATTTATAATAGTGGCCTTACTACTGCGGTACAATACCTATTGCATATAGGGTTAATATCACTCTGCATATATCTATATTATGCTGTGTTATATTTTGGCCAGTTGATCAACTGCATGTTTTTATGTACATTTTGTGAAATGGTTTATTAAATATAATTTATTCATTTTATTTATTTTATTTATTTTGCAATCGTTGTGGACTAATTTTTCAGTGGAGATCGTCCTGTGGACATCTTTTAAATTAACCCATATATACCTCTTCTTCGCGCTGTTCTATATTTACTTATTTATTATTTCTTTTTTGGGATGAGTTGACAGCATCTCAGTGTAGCTGTGTTTTTTAGAGGTATTTTATTGAAAGTTTGTTTTATCTATTTTTGCATTTTAGCGCCAGGTATATCTTTTTTGCATATGGTATATATACCTCAAAGGGTATGGATAAAAACACCTATTTATAGACATGCAAATTGCCAACTGTTCTGTATGAACATATCTGAGTAACCAAATGACCATCCTTCATCACAGAATACAATGCTACTACCATGAAATCTATTTGCTTCCATATTGCAGATGTAGAATACATTAGCCAAATGTCCTCTATATCTGAGACGATAATAAAAGTAATTTCACCTAGCATCCCCTCCCAGCCGGCAATGTACCTATGAATTAGAGATGCTCACTAACCCCCGTGTTTTGGTTTTGGTTTTGGATCTGGATTAGCTTCGGGTTTAGGTTTTGGTTTTGCCAAAACCACCCTTGCGTGTTTTGGATTTGGTTTTGTGTAGCTATTTTTTATTAAATTTAATTTTTTGGAGTAAAATCACATAATTTAGTTATTATTTTGTACCTTCATTATTATTAACCTCACTAACACTAATTTCCAGTGATTTCCATTCAATTTTAGGTGAGGTAGCATGTACAATTGATCAAGCCAAGCAGTTCATCCACAAGGATTGGCACTTTTGTGGCTGAAGTGCAAGTCCAACATGGCCCTCCCTAAACAAGCTAACAATAGGCTTGTTAGAGTAATGGCAGATTCAAACATCAGTGCCAGGAAAAAATAATGATGCAAGATGTAATTGTCCTTGGGCCATCCCGCCCATATGTTGGATCTTACAAAGGACATGCACACTTTAACAAACCAAGCACTTCAGCGACAAGGGCTGTCACTTTTGTCGCTGAAGTGCTTGGTTTGTTTGGGCCCCCACTAACACAGCTATCAATGGCCTAAAGGCATGTTAGACCAACAGTGCTGTGAAATGAATTCTACACTGCCAAGATGTTGTCGTCATCATCTTCAGCATCATCCTCACCCTCATCAGTGTGTACATCATCATCACAGACTATTAATTCATCTCCACTGGAATCCGCCATTAGAGAAGTGTCAGTACTTGGATGTATTTGCCAGTAAAGGCCTTCCTCATGGAAGATGTAGTTCATTTTGATGAACGTCATCTTTTTTCCACATTTTTAGGAAGTAACCTCCTATGTCGATCACTGACAAGGTTCCCAGCTGTGCTGAAAACTCTTTCTGAGTACCCACTGGAGGGTAGGCAGCTTAAGCATTGCAAAGCAAGTTTGTACATGGGTTTCCAAATGGCTTGTTTTTCCTCCCAGTATGGAAAGGGACTGTCTGACATGTCGATTTCAATGAACTCTTGAAAATAATCCTCCACCATCCTTTGCATGTTTATAGTAGGATCGGATGGAGTCATGGCCGAGGTCACACTTTTTTTGGTAAAATCTTTCAAACCAGACCAGATGTCAAACTGTTGTGGTCTTCCACCTGCGTCATACCTGCTTCTTTTTGGAAAGTGCAATTTTTTACGAGCAGCAGCTGCCTGAGAAACTGAAGGAGGAGACATCATCAAGCCAAGGACCAGTTCAGCGGTCAACTTGGTGACCAAGAGCTCCTTGCATCTGTTCAGATCTCGGTCATTTGGAAGCAAAGAATCGATGTAGGTCTTAAACCTGGGATCAAGCACAGTCGCCAAAACATAGTGATCCGACTTCAAGATTTTAATAACTCTTGAATCATTGCGAAGCATATTAAGTACTTGATCTACAAGGACAACATACTTTGCAGAATTGCTTCCTTTCATCTCCTCCTTCAGTTTGTCAAGCTGCTTTTCCAAAAGTCGAATTAAGGGAATGACTTGGCTCAAACTAGCAGAGTCTGAACTCACTTCACGTGTCACAACTTCAAATGGTTTCAGCACCTTGCACAGCACAGAAAGGATTCTCCACTGTGCAAGACTGAAATACATTCCCCGCATCCGACCCTTCCTCTCACAAGACGCCACCAAAACCATCATCCATGCACTCATCATCTCCCGCCTGGACTACTGCAACCTCCTCCTCACTGGCCTCCCTCTCTCCAATCTCGCCCCACTCCGATCTGTACTCAATGCAGCTGCCAGACTTATCTTTCTCTCACGTCGCTCCTCCTCTGCCTCCCCTCTCTACCAGGCCTTACACTGGCTCCCTTTCCCTTACAGAATCCTCTTTAAACTCCTTACTACCACTTACAAAGCTCTCTACCAGTCTACTGCTCCCTACATCTCTAACCTCCTTACCATTCATACTCCCGCTCGCTCCCTGTGCTCGGCAAACGACCGTCGCCTCTCCTCCACTCTCATTACCTCTTCCCACTCCCGAGTCCAAGACTTTTCCCGAGCTGCCCCCTGCACTGGAATGACCTCCCTCGCTCCATCCGTCTCGCTCCCAATATGTGCTCCTTCAAACGGGCACTCAAAACTCACCTGTTCCTGAAAGCCTACCAACCATCCACTTAGTCCCTTTTTCTCCATTGCATCACTGCCTCCCTTCGTGCCTGTTTTGTCCACCCTCCCTTAGGATGTAAGCTCGTATGAGCAGGGCCCCTCTCCCCTCCTGTCTTTATACCAACTCTTCTGCTCCACCCTCACTCCATATGTCTGCCCGGAGTTTCCGAAGCATTGGTACTTAGTGTTTATTGTTCTGTGATGTTTTACCCTGTATGGTCTACTGTTTGTATTATGTAAGGCGCTGCGAAAACCCTGTGGCGCCCAACAAATAAATGATAATAATAAAAATAATAATTCCTCATCCTTTCCCAATGTCATGGCTTGTGCAATACGCTTGGATGGCTTTGCGCTGTTCCTCCATCTTCTGAATTATGTACAGGGTGGAATTCCACCTTGTTAACTCCTCTTGCTTAAGTTGGTGGCAGGGCAAATTAAATTGTTCTTGGAGCTGCTGCAATCTCTTACATGATGTGGCAGAATGCCGGAAGTGTCCCGAAAGTTTACGGGTCACCGAAAGCATCTCCTGCACCTCACGGTTATTTTTCATGAAGCTCTGCACTACTAAGTTTAGTGTGAGCAAAACAGGGAATGTGATTGAAATCACCCAGCTGTAATGCTCACACAATATTGTTGGCGTTATCAGAAATAACATATCCTGGGGAGAGTCCAAGTGGTATAAACCATGTATCAATGACATCCCTTAGTTTTCGTAACAAATTATCAGCTGTATGCCTGTCAGTGATACAAAGAGTAGCCTGCCTGTGACAAATGTTACGTAGTGGTGTACATGCTGCTGCTGTTCCTGCTTGTGAAGGCGAATGACCAACCCAGTGGGCTGTCACAGTCATATAATCTTTGGTTTGCCCACTTCCACTTGTCCACATATCTGTGGTTAAGTGTACAGTGGGTAGAATGGCATTTTTTTGCCCAATTAGTACATTTGTACGAACGTTTTGGTACAGTTGAGGAATAGCTTTTCGTGGAAAATGGTGTTGCGATGGAATTTTGTAACGGGGACGCAAAACATCAATTAACTGTGAAAAGCCAGCTGCGTTTATAGTGGATATTGGACGCAGATCTAACACTAGCATAGTCGCCATGGCGTCTGTGATACGCTTTGCAACTGGGTGACTGCTGTCATATTTGCTTCCTCTAGCAAAAGATTGTTTCACGGTTAATTGTTGTAAAGTACCAGTGCTCTTCTTCTTGGGCTGCTTATGGGAGGAAGATTCACCCCCAGCAGCAGCAGTGGTACTACTGCTCAAGAATTCTTCAGAGGAATCAAGGATAGTGCAGGAGTCATCGAGCCTTACCAACTTGGATGCAGGACTAACTTCGATCACTACTGAGGATATTGATGAGGACGGTGTAGATTGCAGGCATCGGGATGTCGGTGAGCGGAGGGTCCTAGCTGATGATGGACTGCTTGCTGCGAATTTTTACCATAACGTTCAGCTTTTCCCTACACCTTGCCATGATTTTGCGTCAAATGGCATAACAAGGATGAGGTTCCTAGATGGTTACGGTCCCTCACTCAACTAACTGTGGCTTTACATACACTACAAATGGCTTTTGTCAGGATTTGGGTAGAAATAATTTCACATATAAAAAATGGCTTTTTTGGTCTTATGTCCAGGCATGACAACGGCCTTCTTTTTATCACGTGGCAGAACTACTTCCACTGGCGCAGGACTTACACAAACAGCCTCATCCTCATCTCCTCAGGGATTGGTGTCATTTCTGATTCTGAGCATACATTTTCCTCTAATGCCTTATTGTTTATTTCCAACTCGGCTTTCACACGTAACAGTAGTTGGGCATCACTTTTTGGACTATGAATTACTTGGTCGTGCTTGGTCACGAGTGACCTTACAAGAAGAAGCCTCAGTAATATTTTTAGATCTCGCACTCATAGAGAAAGGCGAAGGCCTCATTCTTTCTTTGCCACTGTGTGTGTAGAATGGCATGTTGGCAATTTTTTTTTTATCAGCAGTTAACTTTTCCTGGATTACAGCTTTTTTTCTCTTCAACACGGTAAAAGGTGTTTTTTATTTTATAAGGGTGTATATCACACCCCACACTTTGTAGTGCAAATTCAGAAAAATACAGTACAATGACTGCTATATTAGGATTTCAGCACTCAGAAATTCAGCTCTTTTATAAGGGTGTATATCACACCCCACACTTTGTAGTGCAAATTCATAAAAATACACTGCAATGACTGCTATATTAGGATTTCAGCACTCCTACTTCTATTCGATCACTTTGCCTGCTCAATACTCTGACCTAACCCTTCTCTGTCCCTCTCTCAAATGGCGCTAGATCGCAGTTGAGGCGGGAGTTTATTGAATCAAAAACTTGCGAGATCCGAGATCTGACGACAACACAATGACGTTTTGCCTCATTTTGGAATCCAAATAGGCGCGAGAGTACAGAGCCGACTCGGCTTGGTACTCGGAACCCCAAAGTTCGGGTGGATTCGGTTTTCAGGAAACCGAGCCTGCCCATCTCTACTCTGAATATACAATATATTACTATATGGTGTTACTATATGTTGTCCCACTTATACGTCAATGTCACCAAGATAGTGCCTCGGAGGCTGCTAGATTCTATAATATGTCCACTAAAATAACCATTGTCAGCTGAGGCTATCAGAACATAGGTCACTCAAGAAAACACTCATAGGTAAACAAAGGGCTGGAACAGAGACAAAATTTAAGTTAACTTTTTTACCTGACTAATGGGCCCTTTGTCCTCCACTGAGCACAGCAATTCTTCCCAGAGCCACTCTCATCAGGGTACCTGCTGTAACCCGAGGACTTAGGGGAAGTCTCAGGAGTCACACTCCCGTAAGCAGGTTCCCAACCTGGTGGGGAATTCTTATCTGGAGCCAGGCCCACCTAGGCCACAGCACCATGACAACCAGTTTGTGTTTAAAAGAGATTTCTCAGCCTTCCACTGTGCATTCTACTGCAGGACAGACTGACTAGGAGTTATAGACTGGTCCATGATCATGTCAGCTTGTGGCTCTCCAAACCTCCACAAACCTCATTGTCATGTGTACCTTCAAAAAGAAGGAGGATATCGGACTTGGTCCTTGCTCAACTGGCAGAGGAGTAAACAGTGTGGCTCAGTGGCTGAGAGAATGCTCCAGGGGATCAGGAACATCACTCCGAGAACTAAGTAACTATATTACCATAGGATTCTCTAGTAACCTTCTTGTGTGGTGAATCCCCTGGCTGTTTGTTAATTACGTGTACCCTTTTGTGATCGGTTAATATATCTATTTAAAAAATAATATTAGAATTGTACTTTGCTTATCTGCCTAAGTGATTCTGAACCCAGAGTTAAAATCGGGTGTCCTCATCTAATATATAAGGCTGCCCACGAGAAAATCAGCTACCCAGGAACAGCCCCATTTCCTGGTATTTCCTAGCAACTCATCATGCTAGCGGACTCAATATGTCCAGTGTTGAATAAAGTGTCAAATGGACAATCCATTTATTATACCTCTCAACATTTCAAAATCAAAATTGGTGCATATAATTTTTATACGCATTAAACACTCACACTAATATAATGTGTGGATGCCGTTATAACAGTAGGAACCAAACAGATGTTTTTTGAAACCAATTTGTTTGAAAGTTAAACAAACTTGAAATGAAAAATTTTAATTAAAATTTACATTTTAATGAGAAATTAAATATGCATGAAGCCATAAATCAATTGGTTGATGAAATAAACTGAACTAACAGGAAACTACTAACATCATATATATGCTAAAATAAACGTGTCTCTATGCAATCTACTGGTCAACATGACGTGATTGGATTAGTTAAGCTTCAATATCTACCATTTATGTTTTCCTTAACTTGAACAATATGGAACATGTATCTCTGTGAAATGTTTCATCCATGTCCAGTTTATATTTCTGTTCAATGACTTTTCGTCTCCCTTGTCTAAGTAACTCAGATAATTCCTGAGAGTGTATAGCTCCCTAAAACTCATGCAAATACCCTCTGTAACATTCTTTTTACAGGCAATCTCCCACCTTAATAAACAGTAGAATAAAATATAAAAAATAAACATAAATGGAGTATTCAAAAATAAAATGAAGGCTCATTAAATATCAGAGTTGAGTGGAATTCATACAGACATATACATTATTAGACCAACAAGAGGATCAATTTGAATGCAAAGAAGGACTGAGCGTTTGGGTTTAAAAAAGGGATTTTTTGTGAAATGTACATTACATTTATTATTGGGTCCAGATCTGACCCCATTAGTGTCTATTAATAAGAGCCAGCAATACAAAATCACATGAGGTCTTTAGTGTCAAGAGCATTTTACCTATCTGGAGTTTTAAACAACGCTAATGATTTATTCCCAGAGCTACAGAAAGACTATTAATATGTCTGCTCTGAGACAAGAGCATTGTATGCACAGTGCCTGAAGGCAGGTAAGTTTATACAAATAACTGATGGATGCCACACTGTATTTACATCTGTAATATCCCTTCTGTATCATCAACTACTATACTGTTTTGTTTGTTTAGACATTGTCTTCTTCTTGTGTCATACGATGAGAAAAGAAGCTATTTCTACTGTAAAGTAGAAAATAGATGGAAACTCTTCTAAACAGTGAACAAAAAAAAAGATTACGAAAAATATATGAACATTTAAGGACATTAAAAACATATCAACATGTTCTGTAGTAAGTTCTATTTTTTATCTAATTGACAATGTTATATATATTTTAGATTTATATTATATATTTTTAATTACTTAAATCTACTGTACCGTACGCTGCACTTTTCTCTGTTTTAACTCTGTGCCACGTATGAGTGAAAATATTTTGATAGTAACATTTAATATTTATCAAATATATTTTGATCATGTTCACAGGTCATGTAATCCTGGTAGAATGGTACTAAGTATCGAATGTAGGATTTGTCATGTATATTAGAGTACCAGAAACAGTGTCCTTGAATATTGTACTTCACCTATGGAACTGATTATCACACAATGTAGTCTTTGTAGCTTTAAACAATACATATGATGCCAAAGTAAAATATAAGAAGCAAAAGATGTCATCCATAGAATTATTATAATTTTCTGACAATACATCTGAAATTTGAATTTCATAGATTGGGTGATGTTTTGCTTTGCTAACCCAGCATGCTCATTAAAAGCTACATTCTCATGAGCAATGAATTCCTTCTGAACTCAGGGCCATCTCTTCCATTGGGCACAATGGGCAGGTGCCCGGGGGCCCTGCGGGCAAGGGGGCCCGTCCGAGGCAGCTCTGTAAAAAAAAAAAATCCTGAAAAAAAAATAAAAATGAAAATACTTACCTTGCGGTCACATCAGCTGCGATCCGGCTCCCTCCCTGGTCCCCTCTTCCATGCTGTGCTCGCAGTGAATGCTGGGCGTGACATCACGCCCAGCATTTACTGCGAGCACAGCACGGAAGAGCGCAGAAAAGACTCAGCGGCGCGGAAAAAAGGAGAAGGGGATCGGACTTAAGGTAAGTTTAAGGGGGCCCCTATATATAGATATATGTAAAAAAAGTGATTATATATATAATCACTTTTTTTACATACACACACACACACTATATATATATATATATATATATATATATATATATATATATATATATATATATATATATATATATATATATATATAATTATTGTTTTTTTAGGGGCCCAGTGCACTGCATTGCCCGGGGGCCCATAAAGTAGTTAAGGTGGCCCTGTCTGAACTGATAGGTTTCAGTCTCCTATATACTAACTAGTTCATCCAGCAGATTGCTTGTCTCTACTATGTAAAGGCAATGAGTGTATAGCAAGCTAGAAAGGAACTTTGTTAGAATAATCTTTAACATACCTACAGTATAATTACTGAATAAAAAAAAACTGTACACTGTACTTTTATATAAAATGAAGCAGAACTTTATTTTATGAAATAATATCAAAATTTATTTAATATCTTAACAAACACACGCACACAACACACACACACACACACACACACGCACACGCATACACACACACACACACACATACACACACACACACACACACACACACACACACACATACACACACACACACACACACACACACACACACACACACAAACACACACACACACCATCCTCCTAGACACCAGCATAAAAGCTGATGCTGGAGTCATTATAGCTTCTGAGACATTACTGGATCTTTCTCTGTATATAAAACAACCAAATCATGCAACGCATTTCTGCAAACCAGGTTTCTCAAATTGCCAGTCACACTCTGTCTGCTCTGTTAGAGAAGCACCACCCTCCTAATCGGGCAACCTGCTGCTGATTAAGTATACGGTGAACTTCTTTATTGAAATATTTTGTCAAATTCTGTAAAAAGTATTACTTGTGTAAAACTGTGGATATTTATGTTATTGTACCAATTGTTTTTCAGATCATTTTTCCTGTATAAAAGAGCCACCAAGGACATTGTACATGTAAATTGAGATTTTACATTTTAGATTTACTGCATTGTTTATTCACAAGTAAGTAAAAACAATATAACTAATATTAGTCATAATTACACAGAAAGTCGGGCACGTGCAAACATCACAGATATTCTTTAAAAATGTTTCGCTATGATACAGGCTCAAAATGTTCTTTGTTTTCAGGCATTTCAGATGTTCCAATAAAATGGAGCAAACCAACAAAAGCAGAGTGACATATTTTATTGTTAAAGGTATTTCAGATGTCCTAGAGTTGCAGGTTCCAATCTTTCTTCTTGTCCTACTCATTTATCTGACCACCCTTGCAGCTAACATGACCATTCTTCTACTAGTCTGTCTGGATCGCCATCTCCACACTCCCATGTACTTCTTTCTGGGGAATTTGTCTGTCCTAGACATCTCTTGTTCCACTATTAGTCTACATAAAGCTCTAATTACATTTATTTCCGGAGATAAAGCAGTTTCAGTTTTTAGCTGTATTACCCAAATATTTTTGTTTTTATCTTTTACTTGTGATGAGCTGCTAATTCTGACTGCTATGAGCTATGATCGCTTTGTTGCCATTTGCAACCCTTTGCGTTACCATGTGGTTATGAACCATAAAATCTGTTTTCTTTTGGCCTGTGTATGTTGGGTTTGGGGTTTTATTGACATCCTACCATGTGTTTTGGAAATATCCTCTTTTACATGTTACACATCATTGGAAATCAACCATTTCTTTTGTGACCTGGTGCCGCTAATGAAACTTTCTTGTGATGACACCTCAATTTTGGAACTTTATGTAATTATTGAAGGGGTTTTCATTGCTACCTTCACCCCATTCTTGCTCACTTTTGTATCCTATGTTTTTATTATTGGCACCATCCTGAGGATCCAATCGAGCACTGGGAGACGTAAGGCCTTCTACACATGTTCTTCACACCTCACCATCGTTATCCTTCTTTACGCCACTCTGACTTATCAATATTTCCGACCACCTTCATTTGTCACATTGGAATCCAATAAACTCCTCTCCCTGTTTAACACAGCTGCCGTCCCCATGTTAAACCCACTGATCTACAGCTTGAAAAATAAAGATGTAATATCAGCATTGAAACGCAATTTCAGCTGTTTTAAAACAAAGTCAAAGAGATAGAATTTGTCATCATAAAAATGCTAATTTGGTTACACTAAAATCTGGACATTTATATAGTGATAGAAGTGTAATACTCTCAATATTAGGTTTTACTTTTTATCTAGAATCTCTCTCTCACTCTCTCTTTCCCTCCTAACTCATTACTTATCATAGCTAAACCACATTCATTCATATCAATCAACCAAGGACCTACACAGTTTCCTTCACTCTTTACCCTGCTCACTTTCATCCCACTTCTCTCCAAAGTCATCTTCTCAGGTCAGCATTCTATTTCTCCCTCCTCGATTACAATTTCCCCTTAACTACTTCCCTCCTTGCTAAACTAGACCCATTAACTGTTTTGTTTCCAGCATCCACAACACTCACCAGCCTTCATAAGCAGAAACAAACCTCAGCCCCACAAGTCATCCTCACATGTCCTCTTTCTCATCATGGTCCTTCTCATGTTTCACCAAATCCTTAGGCACATGCAATACCCACTATCTGATTATTCGCCTCATTCCATCCACCTCATATTTCCAATCCTTCCAAACTTTTTCTACATATTTCCACTACCCTCACTTCCATTTTCCTGCATTTTTGAATGTGAGATCTGTTTGGAACAACTTGAATAAATCCGCAATCTATCCATTTCAAAATACCACAACTTCCTTGTAAGTACAGAATCCTAGCTTACCTCCTCTGACTCTACATAACCTGCAGATCTCTCCTACGGGGACGCTCCTTCAGTCACATTTCCAGACCTGGATAAAGGCAAGGTCGTAGAGTAGGCATTCTACTTTCCCCACATTTCCCCACATTCCCCCCAAAACCCACTATCTCTTTCTCTTGCTTTGAAATCCACACTAGGGGCCTGATTCATCAAGGGTCATATCTGGTGTTATTGTCAGTATAATGTGCACAATTCCTCTACACATGCCCACAACTGGTCCATACGCCACAGAACGCAACATCTTTAGTTCAATTTCGAGTGCAAAGAACACTTACGACAGCATACAATTTCAGTGAGGGAAAGAGATGGGGACGGTGGCGTCTACCCATAGACAATGTAGAGTAAAGGCATGCCAAGCTCAAGCGCATGCAGTAATGTCCGATTCAAGCTCTGGGCATCTCTAAGGTACTTGCTTTTCAGCCGCTTAACTTGTTCCAGGAATAGGTCTAGTCTAAGTGCTGTGATGATGGCTGAGTATGTTTGCTAGAACATGTGTTTGCAATAAGGGGCATTTTATGTACAGTAGACAATAACTGCATCCTAATAAATGTTTTTATGTGAAAAAAGTAAGAACAAAAACCTTTTGCTATCTTTGTATATTTTATCAGTGATATTAATTGAATAGGTTTTTTACTGTGTATTCTTTTGTGAGTTTATATTCCTCATATATATTAAACGCATGCTGCAGTGTTGTGTCTTGTAGAGCATAGCAGACCTACACCCCGTATGCATCACCAGACGTATCTTCACATCCGCTCCTTGTTAAATATGGATGCATTGATAAAGACCTATATGGTTCAAACATGCGTTGGATACATCTCTCTTAACTATCTGAGGATCTCTACCCTGGTCATCTTGCCTTACAGCTGTTTTGGGGGCCCTTCAAAAAACTGCTGTTTGCAGACTATATCTGCAAGCTCTGGTAGACTTGCAGACTCACTGATGCTAATTTAGGCTTATCATATTGATTTGTTTTTTATATTAAAAATAAGAGGCAATGCAATATATCCCTCTTTTTTGTTTCCGTAAATATCCTACACACATGAGCGCTTGAGTGACTCCATGGATTTCTCTATATGAGTGGAAATTCATTAATCCTGGATCCACACAGTGGCTTCTGAAGCAAAGTAAGCAGGTTTATCAAAGTGGATTTTTTCATCAAAGATTAATGTCAAATGCGCTGATCGATATATATATATTTTTTGAAGCAAGCACATTCTCTAGGGGGTTTCCTCGAACCCCAGTATTCCATTACTTATTTTCAAACATAGTGGTGTTTTGTAAAGTTATTTATCATTTGTTTTCTGACACGCTACACATTTTTGTTCATTCATTTTATTTATTTTTCATATTTTAAAATGTGTGAGACATTTGGAGAATGCCATAATCTGAGGAAGAAGAGACAAATCCCAAATTAGTGTTTATATGGACTTGCGTTTTGGGACTATGAACTTTTTATTGGATTTATTTGATTTGATTTGATTCTTTCTTTGATTTCTACTTTACATAGTGTTTTATATCTATGGTGTAGCACCCACTGGTGTTTATCACAAACTTGTGTACTTTTGTGCATATACCCGTTTCACATGCATTTTTAATAAACACACATTACGTTAGTTTTGCATGCCTTAATGAATCAGACCCTATTTGACTCTTCTCTACTCTCTACCTTTGTGTTGCTGTCTTTTATCTGCCATGTTGTCCAGTTTCTCCATTCCTTGACAACTTTGTTGCCTGGCTTCCTTATTTCCTATCATTTGATCTACCTTCTCTAATTCTAGGTGATTTCAACATTCCCATTGATAACCCCACTAAGTCGTCTGCCACAAAACTTCTTTACCTATCTTCCTCCTTTGGTCTCTCTCAGTAGATTTCATCCCCCATCCACTGTGATGGAAAATTGCTTGACATTTTTTTTTCTAGCTTCTGATCCATCTCTATTTTCTTGAGTCTTCCAACTCTCTGACCACAATCTTCCTTCTTTCAACCTCACCTTACCTCATGCATATAAATCCACCCGAACACAGCGACACTTAAATACTCTTGTCCCAATCCAATTCTCATTTTCACTAAACCAACATTTCTCTCTTATGACTACCCTGTTTTTCACTGATCACTCACTTCAGCCCTAGGCAATGCAACTCCAGCTACCACAAATTGTCTCTGATGATCCTAACCAGACCTGCTACCTGCAAATTTGCTACCATTCTGCTGAGCGCCACTGGAGGAAACCTCACTCCTACGGTGGCTTCCACCACTATAAATTCATTATATCATCCTACAACACTGCCTTTTTACTTGCCACGAAAACATACTTCACTTATAATACTAATAACTCCCCAGTCTTCTAATCCCCATCCGCTCTTTGCCACCTACAACACAATTATTTGCCCACCTGCACCTCCTAAGGTTTACTCCGTCACAACCTTAGATTTTTCCACCAAGTTCAAAAAGAAAATATCAACACCATGTGGGAAGATATTTTACCATGTCTTCAACTCTTTAAACACTCTATGAAGACACCTCTTTTTATTAGAGCATACTCCACTACACACACTAATGTACCCTCACTACTATCCTCCACTCTGAGTCATGCTCATCCCTCTAGTTTAAGCTGTGCCACCTTCTGATAGGAATGTAAGCTCTCTTATGAGCAGGGCCCTCCCTACACTTTGTTTTCATGTCTGCATTTATTTTGTCTGCCTTGTATGTTCATGTTCTATGTATATCCTGTTTTTCCCACTGTCCAGCGCAGTAAAGCACTGTGGTGTCTTACAAATAACATATAATAATAATAATAATAATAATCATCACCATCCACTATTAATTACATGGTGCCACTTATCTGTTCCTGCTGAGTCCGTGATTAGTGATGGGAATCCACTGATTGCTGTCCTCTGGATCCACTTTCAATTGTCTTTGAGAGTTGTAGTTGAGCAACTTAGACCTCCTTGTTGTTCACTTCATTGTAGCCAAAGACCTTATTGTAGTCCTGATGGCTCACTGGACCCATTACCCATCCTTGAACTTCCTGCTTTATTTTACTCTTTTAATCTCTTATCCTATTGTTTATCTCTACACCAGTCATTTTGCTGTCTTCCATCAGTCTCTACCATTCTCATTCACCGTCAATCCCTCTTTCTGTTTCACTTTAGCATTTGCTATTTCTTGTTTCTTTCTTACTCTAGAGCTGTTCCACTCTCTTTTAACACTCTTCTACTAAATGCCTCTTAACAGACTAACTGTTCAATTACTGACTGACAGACCTTCTAACTATCTGACTGGCTGACTGACAAACTCTTACTAGTGTTCATCACTCTTTCTCAGCTTCCATGTCTCAAGCTTCTCCACTACTGATTGGCTGTAGAGATGTGTTAAATACTGGCTGTTTTTTCATGTAGCAGACAAATAATTGATAGCTTTATTTTTACATTGATTTAAAGTTGATCTAGAACATGCCCTACCCCAACTATAAATCTGTCCACACATTTTAATTTTACCTCCCCGTCCAATGCAACATGGTTTTGCCCAGGTGTAAAGTTACTCCTTTTTATGCTTTGCTCTCCTTAATGACTCAGGCCCCCTTCCCATGAGCTTCATCACAACGCTCACATGCCGTTCCAATTCCCGAAGAGGTCTTTTTACATTACAAGTGAGTTAACGATGTTACCGCCGAGACAGTAGATAACAGTATGACTATATTTTATTGCATGTATATTATAAACATACAATAAAGTGAATTTTAACAACCAAATGTATATTCATATAGTTTAATAGGTAGTTAAGTTTTGCTACTAGCCTAGCTTAGAAAAATTGGTGGCTAATCTAAGGTACAAGACTTGTTACTGAATAACTTACAATTAAAATTCTTATCTCATGCACAAGTTCTATCTCACACACACATACATTGTTCTATAGCAACAAACAGAATATATGAACTTAGCAAACAGTGCAAATGTGTTCTATAAGAATATACCAGTATATATACATATAATATATAAAAATATGTATAAAAGAAGTGAAAAAAAACCTCATACACATTGTTCACTGGGGTGCACGGCCCAAAAAAGAGTAAAGAATTGTACCAGGAACCAAGAAGCCAGAACACATAGAAAGAAACTAAAAAACTAAAAATGTAATTGAACTTAGCAGTCGGTCTACAGCATACACTACCCAACACTGTTTTGGTGGCAATGTGTCACCCTTATCTAGGTTAATGTTGCTAGGTACTATATGTTACAATACAGGCATTTAATATAGATGCTTCAATAAAATTTGGAAAGATTAGATAAATACTCAAGCTAAAAAACAGCATATTTTTCTTCAATTTTTTAAAATTTACTACGATACCTAAATAGAACAGAAACACTAGGTTAATTACACCTGTTGTTAATGAATTATTGCCATGTGTACATATGTATAAATGGGAGATCATTGACATTCAGTCCCAACAGTCTTGACAAAGACCTCCAGTAGGGTTGAAATGCCTTGGAAAGAATGTAAGACTTCAAGGGATTCCAACTGGACAAAACTGGCATTTTATCAACAGGGATAAACTGCTTTCCCAGGACTCCTGCAGTTGTGTTATACCTAACACTGATTTTGTAACCTAAAGAATCTGGAACGCATGTTCACCTGTAACTTATGACAAGATATACTGTATATGTTTTTAACATGTTTAGACCATTTTTATTTTGTATGTAGCTTTTTTTAACAATGATAAATAAAAGGTAATGCATCAGATCAGTTCTGGTTTTTCTATTTTTCTTTCTTATGAACATAAAAAAATATTGAAAAGAAAACCACCAAAACACCTGCAGAAATAAAATTACTGCAAACGGTGGGAATTCCTCAGGTCATCGAAGAGAAAGAAATCTAAAAGGCCTGAAGAGAAGAGTGAAAAAGAATTAATATACATAAATGCCTTTTTGACAAAGACTGAAGCCAGTGCATGCATATGGAAGGGGCTCTGAAGACCCTATGAAAAAAAAATATATATATACATATATATCAGAGGTGGAACTGGGCCCTGGGGAATAGGGAACCGGGCCCACAGCTTGCTAGTTCCCTATGCAGCGGGCTCCATTATTTCTAAATTTCTAATGGTAGTTCCGCCACTGATATATATATTATATATATGTGTGTGTGTGTGTGTGTGTGTGTGTTTTAACTACTTTTTTATATTATAAACAGGGATTGTTAGTTTCACATATTGCAATATATGTTAAGCTGACCAACTCACAACAAAGTCTTCCCCTTCTGGACAGTCGTGACATGATCAAATGCTATACTTTTATGCTTCTATATATATATAAATATATATTGTGACACTGACACATGGCAGATAACAGACACAATGACTTCTTTCTTGCATAAAGGTGCTTTTATTGTACGCATCACCAATAATTCATATCTTGTCAGGATGACACCAGGCGACCCTAGCTCTGGCTAGACATAGACCTCCAACTAGCCTGGCATCGCTCACACCACACAAAACAACAATGCAAGTTTAAATACTTGACACACACACACACACACACACCTTAGCTTGATTGAAAAGTGTCACTCCCACCTGGCCCTTATAAATGCTTCCAAGCCACCAAAAATATATGTAAGTTAAATCACACTCTTTACTTTCACTTTGTCACACATATGTCTTCCACATGTATATCTTTGCCCTAGGTACACTGCTGTACAAATATGTAATTATGTCTGCAAACTTGCTCTGCACACTATCAGCTGAATACCTAAATTTACTCTTAAAGGCCTGTGGAAAACCACTCCCTTTGTCACATTTTATATAAAGTCTCCCCCTGTTTTTATTATAGAAAAGTAGTTAGAACAGCATGAATTGTGTGTTTGGAGAGTGCAGAGTATCCAGTTTTTTTGTTTCAATAATGTTGGTAACCCCCTCTTGCACCCCAGTTGTACATGGAGATTGCAAAGGACAAGTACCTTGTTTTGTATATATACAAATATAGATAGATAGGATAGATATACTGTAAAATTGGAGGTGTGATGGCATCTTACAGGTGGCAGATGTATTTGCATACTAAAAGTGTTACAAGATTTAAATTTTTGTGTTGAATATAATGACAGCTACCACTACACTCATGGGTAGCAAAAGTTCCCTATGCCTTCTGCAGTACTAGTACTCAACACCTTCCATTGAACAGCCAGATAGTGTAGCATGATGTACCACGCCACGGCATATGTTTTCATTTCACCACTGTTTATTCAAGTTGTCTTTTACAGTCCAAGTATTATCTTGCATTACAATTGGTAATCTTTGGCTTGTGTGTGGCTGCATGCCTGTAAAACCCCATGCCACACAGTATCTTGTAGAGGTCCTCTGGGCACCTAAAAAAGTCCTAACATAGAAGGATGTGATGATCTCAGTCTGGATGTGCAATAAAAATGTATGAAGAACAATGGGAAAGATGAGTTGTATATACAATGGTTATTACATATGTATAATATTTTAATTATTAATAAAATAATTTAGCAGTTAAGTTAGTTGTTTTTCAGTCAGGTTTCAAAATAAGCAAGGATTTTAAAGTGCAATTTCACTATCTTTTGATTGTATTTAAAGTTCAAAATAAAACTTAGAGATAAATGTATCAAGCTGAAAGTTTTCCGGCGGGTTTGAAAAGTGGAGATGTTGCCAATAGCAACCAATCAGATTCTAGCTGTCATTTTGTAGAATGTACTAAATAAATGATAGCTAGAATCTGATTGGTTTTTCAAACCCACCGGAAAACTCTCAGCTTGATACATTTATCCCCTTATTTTCGCGGTCTGCTGCTTCCCCTTTAAGGAATCGGTCGTCAAAGGTCAAAATGATTCTGAAAAGAAGAAAAGAAAGAAGGCTCATTCCTTTTATTAGGCCTACAGCACTTCATATCAAACATACACCAGGAATTAAAATCAATAGATCTTACCTCCACATAAACTTGTTGACAGCTGACCAAAATAAGTCAATCAAACTGGGTAAATCCATCTCAGTAGAAATTAAGGAATGTGTATCGTCACTATTAAACTTTTTGGTTTTGGCTTTAGAAAAAAAAATCCTAAAATATGCTAAAATCACATCATTTCGCGGCTTTTTGTCCCTACATTATTATTAACCTCAATAACACTAATTTCAAGTAATTTGCAGTCAATTTAGACCACCTCACAGATCACAATATTATTTTCATACACTTTCGGACAAATACTGCAGCGACCTGCCTGGATGGTAAGCAACAACACAACAGTGGCAGAAAAGAGCAATGGGGGTCCACCCTTCCTCCCACCCACTGTTATGTTGGATCCTTCACCGGTGCCTAAAACCGCTTCCTTCTGGGTAACCCTTGTTGCTACGATCCCCGCTTGCTGGGCACCTGGACTGGTACATCCGATCTCTTGCCTACAGATGAGGGTTGTTGTGGATGGTTCCGCTTTTCCTATAATACTAGCCAGAGCTACGGGTAGCGGAAAGAGCATTGGTACTGGATGCAGGGTTCCAACCTCAGAACAGCCGAATAACGGATTAGAGTGGCCTAATCTGTAGGACACAGGAACTACAGCAGGTAAGTAGATGTCAAAGCAGGCTCTTGAAGCAGTGATGTTTATTAGCTCAAGTAGACAGTTACGTACACTAGTTTAAGGTACTAGTGCTCTCCAGAAGTACAGATGGAATAATACTACATTACATTGTCAAACAGTCCGTTTTTTATTAGAGATGCTCAGGCTTGGTTCCCCGAGAACAGAACACACCCAAACTTAGCAGATCCGAGTACCGAGCCAAACCGGCTCGGTACTTTCACTCACCCTCAGAATTGAAAATGAGGCAAAACGTTATTGTTACATCGTCGGATCTCGGATCTCGTGAGTTTTGGATTCTATAAGTACCTCCCAGGATCGGAACTCTTAGTTCAACATGGATGTATCCCACTAAATGCTGTTCCTTACAAATACTAACCATTTGCTCTGGCTAGGAATGGACAATGTGGTATGAAGTAGGTGAGTCATGTCCTGCCTTCATCTTTGCGGTAAGGATACTTCTTTAGACCATGTTCTAAACTCATTCTCTACTTGATTGTTATCTACTCCTCTTCTCCATACAGTCTGTTATGATTAGCTCACGTCAGTCACATGATCTAGGCCGTATCACTATCTATGTATACTGCAGGGATATAAAATTCATACAATGTATATATAGTCCTGTAGCACAGAGATGGTATTGTTCTGATACTATGGGTCCCCCATACGGGGGGCATGGAACTTTTGTGTGTTTGGGGTGGATGTGTGAGCAATCTATCCCTAAGACAACAGTTGATACCTGTGAAATCTAAGGCAGAATGCTTACCAGCCCTGAGACTTGTGACAGCAAGTCTATTGGACAAATCAACTATAGGTATTTTATTGACTAGTAATCAAGAACTTGACATTTAAATGGTTTCCGCAGGTCTACACCTGTTTAACACAAGTTCAGTGCATGATATATACAAAGCACAAACTGATTTCTGAGACCAAATACACATATATTAGAATGCTGCTTCGGTATTACAGAAACAATAATAGCAACATTTTATAATTTCCCCATTTATTACATTTAAAGGGAGCATTGCAATTTTAAAATGAATTGGCAATATATCTTCAGTCATTTCAATGTACAATAAAATAAACTGGCAGCACATGGCATTAAGCTCTGCAATTTTGAATTCACATCCATTTCATATCTACAATAACTTTGTCACAAACTTGGCTTTTGTCATTTCCCTCTCTGTATATGAGGGATCCTCTGAAAGTGATGTATAAATATTTTTTGAGGGAATTTTTTAAGATTGAATATTTTAATTATAGTTACAGTACATCCAGGAGTGCCCCATTGAATCACACCCTTTTATTTTTGAACTAGTCATTAAGTGTGTAAGGGCGCACCTCCCTGCATACATAAACACAGCTAAAACTGGGAAGAAATGTATAAAGAATATATATGGAAATTATATTTCCTGTGGATGTCTGCAGATGGAAATGTTTTTTTCTCAAATTATTCTGGTATTTGTTTTTACCATCTGCAGTTAGAGGTAGAATACAGGAATATTCTTGCCACAAATAAGTTAACTGCATTTTAATGGTGTTTGAAGGATATAGGTCAGTGAAGGACCTGCATACAATGAGGTACCCTTGATGTTGGGATGCAGGCTTAAATGTTTTGATCAAAATATGAACCAATACCTCATGTTTTCATTTTGCTAGTGGTTAAGGACAAGCGCTGACAACAACTGTCTTTTTAATATGTAACCTACAACCACTTTGGCTGTCACAGAATGATTGGTAGCAATCGCAAGGAATTGTTCAACTGGGTGTAATCTGTGAATTGATAATGAAAGATAGAGATTTTTAATGGTTTAAACTTGTTAGCAGCAGATAATTACATTACAGAATACACATCTCGTCAGCTTTCAGTTTTTAGTTAACTGTTTTCAATCTTTTCTTTTAATAAAGACAAAAACTTAACAAAACAAATCATGTACAGTAACTGTTACAAGAAGCATAGAAATAAAACCTTATTCCAACAACATTTCACTAGCAGAAATCTTACAGAATGAAATGCAAACACAAAGGGAAATTATTAGCTAAAGTGATTAAGTATAACATGCACATAAACATGTTCATCACAGTGTTTATAATAGTGGAAATGAGAGAGGAATATAAAGAGATGGAGAAAATTGACATTAATTGGCTCACAGTCATTCAGGGGAAGGCCGGAAAATTTTAGCCTGGGGGAACGAGACTCAGAACAGCAGCCTATTAGGAACAATTTAAAGCAGAAAAAAAGCCGGCGGCCCATTGACCCAGCCCACTATGGGGCCGGCCCGGGGAACAGATGCCCCCCCTCCCTCCTGCTCCCAGCCCATCCTGCCCCCCGCAGTCATTTCCCTGGAGCTCAACAAATTGTGATGCCTACAGGTATTTCAGCCAACAATATGTAATTGTTTTGAATTTCTTCACAGCCCGCAATGATCCCAGATTTACTGGTCTCCAAAGTCAATAAGCTCCTAATTTATTAGTCGCTACAATAAACCTTCTTTTCCTGATTTACTTTAATTACTTTACTCCCCAGTCCACAACCTCTCCCTATTCATTCCATTCACCAGATAATTTCTATCCCTTAGCCTCCGTATCCACTAGGTACACACGCTGCCTTCATCCACTGTACTCCACTTGTCCATAATTTATATTGCCTTTAAACTGCATTGGAACCTAGGGAAATATGTTCTGAAGGTGCCCTCACCCCTTGCTGGAGCCCAGTGGGCACCATATGAAAATGTTTTCCTAGGTCATAATGCAATTTTAAGTTGCACAATATACATATAATAATTAGACACCTTCCTCCAGTCTGACTGTTCTACCATGCATAAACTAATCCTGACAGATCCAAGTCTGATCTAGACATTGCTCACAGTGCTGGGGTCATGGGTTAGATTTCGAACAGGGCACTATGTGTGTGAAGTTTGTATGTTCTCCCCGTGTTCGCGTGGGTTTCCTCCGGGTGCTCCGGTTTTCTCCCACACTCCAATGACATACTGCTTTAATTGTGTGTGTATTTGTGGTAGAGAAAATAGATCCTTTAATGCATTCAGAGCAAACTTGCTTACTCTCCTGAAATGTCTAGGAGACTACCGAATTCCGCCTAGGTCTCCAGGACTCCCAGGAGAGCAGGCAATTCTCCTGCATCCTGCTCACTTTGAGCCTCAATGACGCGATTCACAGGGGTGGGGCCAAAATGACTCAAATCGACCACCCCGGCCCAAAAGCCCTCCCACCACACCCCCTCCTCCAGAGGTAATGGTAACCCTTGGTGATCACCTAAATGGCCTGATTTGTGCAATTTAGCCATCCAGTTATGTTTTCAACTTGCCGAGATATCTAGCCATACCACGTGTGTGATCAGCTTTATTCTATAGCTTCATAGTGTTTAATTCCACACTTTCCCACTTTTCTTTTACTCTTCCCCATTAAACTCATTGTGCTCTATGAAACAGAATTTTACATTCTACATTAAAATAAAGTTTCAGAGCAGAATACAAAAATTCCATGTGCTGGAGTGTGATCAGCCCAATAGAGCTTGCTCTATCTAGAGGACTATATTTACATTAACTCTAGGGGTTAAATTTATCAAGCTGCGGCTTTTGAAAAAGTGGAGATGTTGCCTATAGCAACCAATCAGATTCTAGTTATCATTTATTTATTACATTCTACAAAATGACAGTTAGAATCTGATTGGTTGCTATAGGCAACTTCTCTACTTTTCAAACTTGCAAATTTTCCCCTAAGAATTCTAGGAAATGACATTCCCAAAAGGGGCGCAGCCTTGGTCAAAAAGGGCATAATTTGGGTGAAACAGGCAATGGTTAGCTCAGTTTATGGGTTTTGCCTAACGTGTCTCGTAAACCTATAGTATTTTAAACAATTTTTGCAGGGGCATTGCTGGGGTCTCAAACCCCGGGAACTCAGCTTCACAAGCAAATTAACCAGATATGAAGTTGTTCCTAAAATACAAGCACACACTGTACACAGTTATCGGTGACCCTAATAACACCAGAACTCATTGTAACTATATTGGTGCTCGAGAACACTTTATAGTGAAATAGATTACTATAAACCAATTAAAAAACATAATAAACCAAAAAAACAAAACGAGGCACTGTGCTTGAGACACAATCCTGGGCCACTTGTACAACACTCCTTGTTAATTGTTAAACACGTCTGCACTTAAGTGCAATGTTGCCAACCTTTTAAAACAGTGTCATTTTCTGCAGAGGTGACAGCTAAGTACATTGCGTTTAACACTGTCTCTGTGACTTAAGAGTGCTACAGTCATGTCATGTTTGCTTGCTTTGCTTACAACATACTTTCTTCAGCATTTTACGTATTGTTCTTCAATAAGCATAAGAATAGATGGTAAAACATTGCATGTGCGATACAGAAAAAAATGACTTTTTGTGCAATTGATCAATATTGGAAAACAGGAATATTTTCAGAGTCAGATCTCTAAGATCGAAAACCGTCCTTGGAAATTCGAGAAGGTTGGCAATTATGGAAGTGAAAGGGCCGCCCCTGAATTTCAGTGGCCTCCGAGAATAACTCTCAGTATTGTAGGTGTGTATGTAAATATATATACAGCTAGGTATATACCACACTCAATTTTTATAAAGTTAAATTTTAAATTAAATTTAAATTAAAAAATTTTCATGGGTGTAGTCCTTCCAATATTATTGGAGAGATAGAGAGAAGGTATTTATGTCTGTTTTCCTCTCCGATGAGTCTCTGATAATAGCGGTGATACTGGTGTTTCAACACTTTGCTATGACACAGAAACCGAGATCTTGAATTCATCACTACTCTGTAACAACACAGTGTTGTGCGATTCACAACACTTACCTGGGTGATAATCTATCTGCCTGTACACAAATCAATCTCTGATTGCTTTACTCTGTCTACATAGAAAGCAGTTTTATAAGGAGGTGAACTGAGACAAGTAGCATTTTGGCAGAAAATTGTAGGAATTCAAGTGTATAAATCTTCATGTTCTTGTTGCTAGTGTCTGAGATAGTGATTTCTACAGTATTCATATAATAGATCTGTAGGATTGATATTGCATTGACTATAGATCACTATCATCATCATCATCATCATCATTTATTTATATAGCGCCAACATATTCCGTAGCGCTTTACAATTGGGGACAAACGTAATAAACTAATAAACAAACTGGGTAAAACAGACAAAGAGGTGAGAAGGCCCTGCTCGTAAGCTTACAATCTATGGGACAATGGGAGATTGACACATGAGGTTAAGTATACATTTTGCATCTTGGCCCAGCCAGACTGTAAAGGTAAGGTGACTAGTAATCTTTAAAGCATTTATCTTATCTTAAACCATCCTAATCTAACTTAAGATGGGTACAAAGTATGATTATAGCAGTGCAATGTGAACTACATTTATGATAATTAAATTGTTAAATAGTTTTGTATATAGGAATCTTAGTATTAACATTGAAAATGGTGCTTTTGGTAGTTAATGGTTCTAATTAATATGCATACGCATAACACAACGAAAATATGATCTAGCATAAAAACATGAAAAAATAATAAACTAATATGATCAGTAGTTAAAAACAAAAATACAATTTATCTGTTCCCGAATGGTTTGTATATAGTTTTTAGGAAAATGCTTTACTGTAAGCAATATAATTTTGTCCTGAATGTTTTGAGCCTAAATTATGGGAAAAACTGGATCTCAGATTTAAAAACATACCTTCTTAATGTGTCGTTGGAGCTATTTGGCAAAAACTTAGAGTGTTATATGTGATGAAAGGAAGAAGAGCTCCTGGAAGTTCATGGCAGGTGATGAAACAACTGATGATTCATTGTTAGTCATATAGTAATTATAGTGTATGCATTGCGTGTAAGTGCAGTTTTGTTATTTTACAATTATATATAGAAAGACTACATTCAAAGTGATCTGGTTTTGAACCACCCACTTTAGCACCTTGCTACATAAGCCCAGGACCTGAATTCTGCAAGTCTAGGGGGTATGTTTACTAAACGGCGGGTTTGATAAAGTGGAGATATTGCCTAGAGCAACCAATCAGATTATAGCTGTCATTTATTTAGTGCATTCTACAAAATGAAAGCTATAATATGATTGGTTGCTATATGCAATATCTCCACTTCTTCAAAGTCGCAGTTTAGTAAATCTAGCCCTAGGAGTCAAGTTTATGAGGCTACATGAAGATACGCTTACAGCATATCTCTTTAGTCCTTAACTAAGAGCTGGTGCAAGAAAGATACCTTACATACCTCCCTCATCCGGAAATTAAAATACCCAGCACCAGTGCTATATCCTGCGTTGGTTACTGCTAAAGCTGGGGGACAAAAAGCACAGGGTCCCCTCGCAAAAGTGATAATCAACACCAGACTTTGTTAGACTGGGCTGGTCACACTATACCAGGGAGACCAACAACACAGGGATAAAACCACTAAGGAAGAGGAGCTCTCAAAAAGGTGTGCCCATCCCCCTGGAAAACCAGCCCTCTGTTTAATTGCACTGCTGTATCATTACTGAGGTCACAATAAAATATGCAAATTCCGTCCACAAATGGACATATTGGAACAAAACTTCACCCGCTTTCCTATTAAGGCTCACCCGGTTTGCTACCCGCGGGATGCCCTGCCACAATCGGGATAACTGGGAAGTATGTTAAAGTACATTTTGATGTAACCACATACTTTTTGAGTCACATGTATCTAGATTCCTAATAATGTGCAACTCAAAATATGCATGCAAGGCTAAAATTGTTTGGATGAAAGTTTAGGTTAACATTCGGGAAGCAGGATTGTACCTGCTCCAAGTCCGGCCCTTTCTGTAATTTGGTCTCTCATTTCATCCTCAGTCGCTCTCACTCTCAGTTTTACCCCTGTCTCATTTACCCGACTAATGTCTTCTCCATCCTCAATCATTTTACCCTCCCTGCTGCAATGCAGTGAATACAAGCCCTTTCTACAGTCGATTATCTAACCTGCTTCAACTGTCACTCAAAATGCCTTTTATTACCGGGAACGAAGATTCGGCATTCCAAACAGTGAAAGGGATTTCAGACACGTGACTTTTAAGTCAAATATCCTACAACCTGTCCACTTGACCCTATTCCCTCCCAACTACTCTGCTCCCTCTCCTCCACTGCATGCCCACACCTAACTCACCTCTTCAACCTGTTTCTCTCCACTGCCATATTTCCATCCTCCTTTAAACATGCGCTCATCTCACCTGTTCTAAAAAAAACATCTCTCGATCCAGACTTTCTCTCCAACTACAGCCCTATTTCTCTCCTCCCCTTTGCCTCCAAACTAGTTGAGCGATTAGTGTACAACCGCCTGTCTCACTTTCTCTACTTTCATTCCATTCTCAACTTTCTGCAATCAGTCTTTGGCCCCAACATTCCACTGAAACTGCTCTCACAAAAGTGACCAATGTTCTACTTACTGCAAAATCTAATGGTAATTTCTCCATACTCATTCTCCTAGAACCCTCTCTCACCCCCTTCTCCAAACATCCTTCACTCCATTAGACTTCGTGACACAGTCCTTTCCTGGTTCACTTCCTACCTATCAAACCGCTCCTTAAGTGTTTCTACTTCATGCACATCCTCCCCTCCACTCCCAGTATCTGTTGAGGTCCCACAAGTCTCTGTTCTTGGTCCTTTACTTTTTCATTGTACACCTCTTCTCTTGGGGCACTAATTCGCTCATTCGCCTCCAATAGCACTTCTACGCTGATGATACACAAATCTATCTCTCTTCCACTGACCTCTCTCCTTCTGTACTATCTCGTGTAACCAACTGTCTTTCTGCTATCTCTATATGGATGTCCCAATGCTATCTAAAGCTCAACATTTCCAAAACAGAGCTTATTATCTTCCTTCCTGCCAGAGTCACTACCTGCCCTCAAATCTCCCTCACTGTCAATAACACCACAGTTTCCTCAGTCTCCTAAGCCTGCTGCCTTGGTGTCACACTTGACTCTGCCCTCTGCTTTATTCCTCACATCCAGACTCTCTCCCAGTCCTGTCGACTCCACCTTAAAAACATTGCCAGAATACGACCTTTTCTTACTCAACATGCTACCAAAACTCTTATCCATTCTCTCATCATCTCCCACCTTGACTAGTGCAACCTCCTGCAATCTGGCATTCCTGACACTCATATATCCACACTTCAATCCATCCTAAATGCTGCTGCAAAATTGATCTTCCTCTCTCACTGCTCCACATCTGCTACACCAGATATGTCGCTGGTTTTTGCATGTTCTGTTTTCCCTACTGTACGGCGCTGCGGAGCACTGTGGCGCCTTAAAAATGTACGATAATAATAATAATAATTGTTACCATGTGGAAAGGATTATGTTCATAAAAATAAACTTCAAGTTCCACGAGGAAGGCCTTTCCCGCCAATTACATCAAAATACTGAGACTTCTGTAATGGTGGATTCCAGCGGTGATGAATTAATAATGTGTGAGGATGATGTACAAACTGATGAGGCTGAGGATGATGACAACAACAACATCTTGCCACAGTATAGTTCATTACTAGCACTGTTACCATAGGTGCCTTAAGCCCATTGTTAGCTTGTTTTGTGGGGGCCCAAACAAACCAAGCACATCAGCCTCAAAAGTGGCAGTCCTTGTCGCTGAAGTGCTTGGTTTGTTAAAGTGTGCACGTCCTTTTTAAGGGTGCGTGGGAGGGCTCAAGGACAATTCCATCTTGCAATACTTTTCCATTCAGCTACCGCTGTGTGTCAATGTTACTTATATGTGCTATATACTGTTGTGTTCTTTGCAAAAATTAAAGACACCCATTGATGATGCAGATGACTCAGCACAACATTTTGACATCTGGTATTGTCTACTGTAAAATAATTCACCAGAATTAGTGACACCTCTGCTATAACTCCACCTGATCCTAATATCAACTATCAGCATCCAAAGAATGGTGGAGAATTATTTTCAATTTTTTTGAAAGGTATTAAGTCAACAGTTTTATTAACAAAGAACAACGTTGTTTGCAGAAGTAATGAAAGCATGGATGTCTAAATAGATGTGTATATGTATTACCTTCCACTTTGCTGTTGTTTCATCAGTATTGCACAAAGTGTTTGTAATCTGCACTTTACGTCAAAGGGGCCTAACTATATTATAATTTTGTGGGAATTGGGGCTGATTCGAAGCTCAGTGATGAACTTGCTTTTTGCTGTGAATTACAATGGCTGTTTTTAGTGCATTGTCTGGCACCTTGGATTGGTCTGGGTCTGATAAAAGCACACATCCAGAGGGGGGGGGGGAGGGTCAGTGCTCATCGCCATGTATTACCTGTAGAATTATCACAGTTATCCAAGAAGCGGATGGAGCGATCAAATGAACCATAAATGATTTCATGATCCAAGGACAATTCCATCTTGCACCACTTTTCTTTACTGACACTGCTGTGTGGCAATGTTTTCTAGATGTGCTAGGAACTGCCGTGTGTTTGAGTCATTGCTCTGTCACTTAGCATCCAGCTAGGTCGCTGCAGTCTTTGTTTGAAAGTGTATGAAAATAGTACTGTGACTTGTGAGATGGTCCAAATTGACTTGAAATAGTGTTATTGAGGTTAATAATAATGTAGGGGGAAAAAGCAAAATTAAGTGATTTGAGCAAAAAACATAGGGATTTAAGGAAAAATAGGGATCCAAAACCAAAACACAAAATCCAATCACTTATGTCATGTTGATCGATATGAAACTATCAGTCCTTTGAAACTTGTCAAACACTTATTTAGCCTAAATAACTTTTACATACACATAAAGTATCTTTGAATGTGTTAATATTGTATTATGTACTAGTATCATTTGATTTAGTATTTAAATGCCCACATTTTACAAGGTCATGTATTATAAAGCTCTGCATTGTAATATGCTTTCCCATTATAGCAGAGGCTCGTGTTTTATAATGCACATATTTAAACAAGAAACACATGTCTATGCACTTCATGTCCTTCTTAGCAGGAACATCATTAAGGGCTTAGGTTTATTAACAGGAACAAGCAAACTGTTTAATTTGGCCTTATGTGTTTCCAGTACTCTTCTGGGATAAGCTCCAAAACACTATTTAATCACTTGAGAAGATGAACATAAATTTGACTTCAAGAATGTGGAGACTACATCATTTCCCACTCTGGGAGTAAGCTGTACTTCAGTAATACAAATGGAAAGCAAGTAACCCACAGTACATATCATAGTGTCAACATGAATATGTTTTAGTCATAGAAGGAAATCAATCATATGATAAATGCAATTACTACCCTGTGTACTGTATCTTTCTATACAATATCTTTGCAACTAAATAGATCTGTCTGTTCTTTACGGTTAACTTTCTTGGTTTGTTAAGCAGGGGCCTGATTCATTAAGGATCTTAAATGAAGAGGATCCTTATTTCAGTCTCCTGGACAGAACCATTTTACAATGCAAGGGGTGCAAACTAGTTTTCTGTTTTGCACATAAGTTAAATACTGACTGTTTTTTTCATATAACACACCAATACTTGATAGCATATTTGTACACTGAAATTTAAAGTTGATATTTGTGTGCTACATGAAAAAAACAGTCAGTATTTGACTTATGTGCAAAACAGAAATCTAGTTTGCACCCCTTGCAATGTAACATGGTTTTGTCCAGGAGACTGAAATAAGATACCTCTTCATTTAAGATCCTTAATGAATAAGGCCCCAGATTCTTATTTTGTGAAGGATTACTGTATTCTTTAACTTTGACACTGTATGATATCTATTTTTATGATTTAATATGTTGCCTTGTTAAAAATATATAGCAGCATTTTCTGAATGCATTTCTACATTCACTTATTCACCCTAACTTATTATTAAGCCATGTAGATTTTTCTTCCTAGATTTTGAATGTGTACTGTGCTTTTTGGGGCGGTGACCTTTTTCCCCCCACAATTCTTTTTACTTAATTTAATTTACCAGTTTATTCATTGACTGTTAGGTATCATAATATTTTTTTAAGATGTTGAGTTACTGGCTTTAAATAAGGTATGATACAGGGGAGGGCTGGCAAATTTTAGCCCAGGGGGCAAGATTCAACTCAGCAGCCTATTAGGAACATTTTAAAGGAAAAACAATGCAGATGGCCCAGTGATCCAGCCAAAGGTAGCCCACTATGGGACCAGCCATGGAGGGGGAGGGGCAGTTGACCCCCTGCCCGTTGTGATATATGATGTGGGATACATACACATCAAGCAGTAGGGCTCTTTATCTTGTGAGTTTGATATTACATTAAGTTTGTTTTCCATTATTTGTACTGAAAATGATTGAATATGTTAAAATTTTCCATGGTATCTCTTTTTTTTTTTAAACTTAGATTATTTCATGTAATATGCTACAGGGAAATCAGACATATTTCATTATTAAAGGAATTTCAGATATCCCTGAACTGCAGGTTCCAATATTCCTTCTGATTCTCCTAATTTACCTCCTCACTCTTGGTGATAACATGACAATCCTTCTACTCATCTGTCTGGCCCATCATCTTCATACTCCCATGTACTTCTTCCTGGCCAACTTGCCTGCCATGGACCTGTCTACAATCACTCTTGCCCTACATAAGGTCCTCATTACTTTTATGTCTGGTGATAACAGGGTATCATTTTTTAACTGTATGACGCAGGTCTTTATATTTTATATTTTATCCTTTATATTTTATATTTTATTTTTTATCCTTGACATGTGATGAGTTACTCATACTGACAGCAATGAGCTATGATTGCTATGTGGCCATTTGCAAACCATTGCATTATCTAATAGTCATGTGGCATCAGGTCTGTATACTGCTGGCCACTACCTGCTGGTCAACTGGATTTCTAGAACTGATAGGTAGCATATATACATTATCTGCCTTTACTTGTTAAAGGTCTATTGAAATCAACCACTTCTTCTGTGACATTGTGCCGGTGATGAAGATCAGTAGTGACACTTCCCTTCTACAACTTTATTTTTTAATAGAAGGAGTTTTTCCTGGAAGTATCACGCCCTTTATTCTTACGTTCATCTCCTACATCTTTATTATTGTTTCTATAATAAAAATCCATTCTAACATTGGGAGACGTAAAGCCTTTTACACATGTTCTTCACACCTCCCAGTTGTCAGCCTTCGGTATGGAATGCTCATCTTTCAGTACTTTAGACCTATGTCAGCAGATTCCTTAGAGTCAAACAAATTTGTCTCCCTCTTCAATACAGCAGCCGTGCCACTCTTAAACCCACTGATCTACAGCCTAAAAAATAAAGACGTGAAATCAGCCTTAAAAAGCCTGAAGCCAAGACAATAAATCAAGGTCTATCAAGGTGCAGCTTCTGTATACTTATAGTCACCTTTAAAACAATTTCTTTATTTTGGGTGGTTTATCCTAAAATTAATCTTAAAGCGTTGTCAGTCAATTAGCACCGTCTTAGTCCTTCTAACATACTGAACCAATAACTACATTAAATGACCCCAATACCAAAGACAAACCAGATACATGGACAGGAAGTCCCAATGGGGTTTGTTAAGAGCGCTATGTGACCATTTAATTTCAAATTAACCAAGAACAGGATATAAAAGTGACAAATGACAAATAAGAAATATTAGATGAATACTTTCATGTGCATTTGGGCATGTCAGGTATAGATTTAAATTATATATGTATATAATGTTATAAGAGCTCATCCCTTTTAAAACTGTATTGGATTTTAAAAGGTATAGAGATTGATCTCTGTTTGTATGTGTTAATATCCGTAGAGATAAATGGCCTGATTCATTAAGGCACGCAAAATGAACGTAATGTGCATTTATTTTGTAAAACGCACAGAAATCAGGCATACATCTGTAACTACAAATGGATCTGAAGAAACGTCTCTTGTTGAACACGGATATAGGTACCCTACATATATACGGAACTTGACATATTGAGACAGACACAACTGCAGAACATGAACAAAACATATATGCAATATAAAGTCCCAGTAGAACACAGAGAAAAAAATATATTATACTTTTATTCAAAACCAATACAATTGGAACAATTAACTAACTTGAGCTATGTTTACAAGAGCAGAGCATTAGCGTAGCACATGATAAATAACTTCCCACCTCTAGGGGTAAATATACTAAACTGCAGGTTTGAAAAAGTGGAGATGTTGCCTATAGCAACCAATTCTAACTGTCATTTTCTAGAATGTACTAAATAAAGGATAACTTGAATCTAATTGGTCAATGTGTCTTTGTCAGTGTTCACGGATTCAGCTATCATTCGAACACTGAGTCGGTGGTATTTTCGAACAATGTGACTGATTTTTTTTCTACATTTTCTTCGGTTATTGAAGTGCAGGGTGATCCAGGGCGTTCATCATCTTTGACATTCTCATGTCCCCCGCTAAATCTTTTGTGGCACTCAAACAGATGCGCACAAGATAGCAAGTCATTCCCATAGGTTGTAGTAAACATTTGAAAACATTCTGTTGGTGTTTTGTGCAATTTGACTAAAAATTTCAAATTGACACGTTGTTCAACTTTTAAACTTAGCATTTTTTCGGCACTCTACAGAAAACACAACCAAACTAAATGGTGACTCACAATCAACTGAACGTCATAGAGTGTTGCAACTTGTCATGCATTTTCAGACAGGTTCAAGGTTACTACATGTGCAGTTATAACCGGTTCTGACTGCTTTGTTTACTAGGTGGAATCACAGTCTTCTTATTTAATAGCCATACCTCGTATGTACTACTGGAGATTAAATACTAGGGACATCCGAGTACGAGCAAGCAGTTCCATTAGGTGAATACCTCCACAAGGAAGTTCTTCAAATATTACTCTAGGTTAAAAAAACTCAGGGGTTTATTTGGCACGTAAATTATCATCCCTTATTGCCACTTCCGATAAGAAGCTGTCCCGATGATGATTCTAATTACAACTTTAATGCACATGTGCGACAATAGGTTGCACATGCACAGGGTCAGTTTTGTTACCAACACATGGATGAGAACGAAGGCTGCCAGAGAGGGATCCAAAGATCCCTCTCCTGCAATGCTCTGCCCATTGGGTTGAAATGTTAACACCATCTCTATAAAGGTTTTTGGAACTCCGCCTTGGTTTAAGGCTTAAGAACCTTAGATATGGGAACATACTTTCACACTGATGTAAATATCCATATAAATTTGTGCATCAGATTTGTTAATGCAAAAACAGCAATTATAGCACTTTCAAGAAACAGTTACCAACATTATACTACGGCAACTGGAACATTCATAGCACAAGAGGTACAAAAACAATACTATAGCGGTCTTCTATTAGCCAAACCTGTTGATGTCATTTGCCATCTTCCAAGGCGGGAATATCTTCTTGGCTTCATCTCAATATTTTGGGTTGTATCACTCCTCAGACATTGGCCCACACCTTTGGCTACACAATGTTTGGAATGTCCAACTCTTACACAACATATGCTTCCTGAAAGACTAATAATCATTGGGGATGAAATTAAATCTGACAGTCTCCCTGGATTAAGCCTGGGGGTTGCGACATTGTTCAAATGCTGACAATCCTTGTGTCAGACCCCTTTCCAATGCTGTCTACAAACTCCATGTTAACACAAACAATCCCTTGAAATTAGCAAAGACAGTCTTCCTGGTTTAACTCCTATAGTGCTGGACAACAGACCATCACTTTTTTTCAGACCTGCAAACATGACATAAAATTAATAACACAATGTATACATATATACCCAATGGTTAAAACATAAATATTACAAATATATGGGGTTTAAAACATACATTGAGAAACAGATGACTGGGGGATACTACTGGAGAACAATGAATCTTGTATTGACCATGCCTCTCCTGTAACTTTGGGGGTAACCATGGGCTAAAAGTGTGACAAGCGGTGTCCAAACTGTGGAAAATGAGACACAATACAAGTGTTAATCAAGGTACCTCTTCTTTAGTCACAATGGGCCTGATTCATTAAGGAAAGTAAAGCAATAAAAGAAGTATCATTGGCAAACCATGTTGCATTGGAGGGGGATGTAAATTTAAAGTGTGATGGCAGATTTATAGTTGCGGTAGGGCATGTCCTAAATTTACCTTAAATTTTTAGTGTAAAAATAAAGCAACCAAGTATTTGTGTGCTACATGAAAAAACAGCCATCTTTTAAATTATGTGCAAAATAATAAACACATTTGCACCCCTTGCATTGTTACATGGTTTTGTCCAGGAGAAAACTTTTTTTTGGCCTTACTTCCCTTAATGAATCAGGCCCATTGTGTAGCCAACAAATCTGCAGCAACTGGCTGATGCTATCATATTAAAATTAACCATAATCTCTAATGAAGGTTTCCGGCAGGGCTGGTGGAACACAGGAAGGTTCTGCATAGGCACTCCTCTGGCCATGCAGCTCGTCCACCAACCCTGCCAATTCAGAATGAAGAGGAGCTCAGGGCACTCCTCCCTCTGAACTGCCCGCACTCCCTCCAGCACTGTTTATGCTCTTGGGGCTGTCATGGGACGATTGGCTCTCATGACAAGGTGCTCCTCCTGCCAGACAGCACACTTACCAGTTTTTCCTCCAGTTTAGAACACGCTTGATTTTAGAAGGTTGGGCACCAGACTTTTGCAGATAGGAGTTGATGGCAGATGCTCCTTTTGATGGCCACTTCTGTATGTATCTATGGATATCTAATATATATATATATATATATACAAATTCAGAGAGTGAGAGAGTAAGCCTGGAGGCATAGACTTGCACAGTGACAGTAAGCTTGTAGGTGTGAGGGTGTGGGCATACTACAAAGAAGCTTCCTATCAGAAAAGAAAAGTGCTATCAAGAAAGGAACAGTAAAATACACGTCACTTTTTTCAACTCTTCATCTTCATAAGTATGTGTTTATTTTCTATGTGTTATCTGCTGTACAGATATTGTGGTTAGTGCAATATTTGGAGATACATCTTCCAATCATCCGCTAGCCCTATTGTTTAACTGACTTTAAAAATGTACATTTTAAATGTTATATTTTAATAAATGATAAAACCCCTGAGGTGCCTTTTTTAGTATTTAGTATTTAGTACTTTTTGTTTATTTGTACATATATTTAACAACTGGGAAAGCACCCTAACAATATATACAGATTACTATACGTATTGGTACAGTGATATCTAAGGGGGGTTTTTTGATACTAAAATATGGCTTTCTAGTGCGGTTGGTTTACCCTTTCCCCTTACATACCAAATCTTATTTGGACTATTCCAGTTAAGCCCTCTTGTGTCGGTTTTTCTTCAATGTACTTCTTCATTCATATACATTTTGTAATATTGATTTCTACAATTGACAATACAGTAAAATATCAACAAATATTACGACTTAAAGATGCCCTAACACCTAGAAGCGCAGGAGATATGAAGTTTAAATGTATATATAAAAAGTTGTAGATAGTGTATAAGTGGAAATAATGCAATTTATGACTCCCTTGAGTTATAAACAGTTTAACAGCTAAGTAGCTATGTATATAAACTTTAAATATATGAATTATTACTTTCAGTTACTTGCTTGAAGCAGTCATTTGTAGGGCGATTCAGGCTTCACCACACAGAGAGAGATCTCTGTGCTGTAGCCAAGGATCACTGAGAAGCTGGCAAGAGGAGCAGGAAGCTAGAGAGTTGCCCCAACGTCCGGAGGTGGTTCCGCTTAACACGTAGGCTCATTTAAAACCTTCAAGTGCAGTGTGTTTGGTTTTGGGACTATCTTGGTTTGAGATAACCAACCGAGGGGAGTCTTTTCCATTGGCCAATCACTGGCTTAGTAGGGTCCGATGTTAGTTAGGAAGTGCCTGGGGAAGTCTTGCATTAGTCTTGTTTCTGAGACGCTTCTCTGTTTCTGATAGCAGACAGACTTACAGTGATGTACAAAGCCCCAAATTCCTCTGGAAGGTTTGACAGTGGCATTTTTAAAATGTCCTTATCCCCCTTCCTACGTTCTAAAGAGCGGTGAAATACTAAAGACAAGCTTGAATTCCAGCTTATGAGAAGCACTGCTGGAAGTGAACTTGACAAAGGTCTCTAACATACATATAAAAGATTGTGTGAGTGTAAGGAGCTAATGCATCTCATTCCACACATTTGAGTTATGTCCTGTCTGTAGTTAACCCTGACTATGTACCAATCATTAAACAAAGTTTAATGTGTAAGATTCTGTTTGTTAGACTTTCTCATTCATATAGTCAAATGTTAATTTCTACAATAAACAGAACAGTGTTTGGTGAGTGAATGAATATAATACTATAACTTCAAGATATACTATCACCTAGATAAAAGAGTTTAGGCGCCCATGTATCTGTATTTAACAGGGATGTGCCGGCAAAGCAATACATTTTATCACATTTAAATGGCGTCACAGAGAATAAGGGGGAAGGAGGATGAAGGTCAAGCCATAATCTCTTGAATATGGTTTGTGATTGGTCCAAACACTCACAACCTGCCCCACCCTTTTTTTAACCATGGCTGTAAATGGAACAGACTAGGCCAGCGAATATGGCTGCAAATTGCATGCCCCAGCATAAGTGCACCTTATAAAATATGTGACTAGCTGGTATTGCTGCTTTAAAAGGAACTCTAGTATCGTCCAAACAGTTAAATAGAAAAAAGTATCTAGCAGACAATTATCTAAAAATAACAGATTTTAATTTTTAATGTCGCCCATTATACTCTATTCATTTATTAATTAATTTATGCATTCAATATATCATTCATCTCTGAAATAAATAATTTGTATAACTACCTGTTTTATATTTTTCTTGGTTGTCCATATATTGAAGCTAGTTTTATTTGCCTTTATTCTGGATACAATTATAGGAATATGAAATAAATGTTAAATGTTAAAAAGTGGAGACAGTTGTACTTTAGGAACTATAGTTTGTTAGGTGTGATCCTGTTCCATTTGTGATCAAAGGTTGATTCCGGTTTTGAATGTTTGTGAAAAATGATTCAATTACAGTCTGACCTTCAGCAAATGTAAAACTTCTGGAAGTGTCATCCAGGTCGCTAAGGAAGTGAAAGTAAATACTATTCTATGACAGTGTTAGAAAAGGGTAATTCACCGGCAGGGGCACACCTTGGAACCAAAATTTGTAAAATAGAATGTATATACATGTTCCACTAGGGAACTGTTATTACTTTGATATGGTGAAATCACCTGAAATATTAATCTCAAAATATATAATAAACACGGATATGACCCATAAGTGGATTTCTAATGGCATATTCTCTTCTTTAATTTACACATAATATGACATCTTTTTGAATTACATATTAATAAAGATTGAAATTTTAATTTATTCTTCCCCTTCAATATATATCCATCTATCTCTATCTATCTCTATCTATCTCTATCAGCAAATGTTTATAGCTTATTGACACTTTCCAAGGTCTTTCCTTTGTATTACCTATTGTTCAAGGGCAATAGAAATCTTCAATATAAAAGTCACTATTCTAAAATTTCTTATGAACTATCGTCTAATTAAAGCGTTAGTCATATGTTGCTGAATACCGGTGTGGTGATTGATACTGTGGTTGACTGGCATATTATAATTCAATGGTAAAAATGGACAAATGTGGCGATACATTGTGTGCCTTGGAGCTATTGTCTGGGTGTTGTCCACAAATCATTAAGTCTGGATTTGTTAAGCAATACCACATTTCTTTAACACCCAATATTGTTTTGAGCAATTTATACACCATAGCCCGTGATTATTACATCCAAATACAGGTTGGTTAAATTGTGATCTATATTGATCCCCTATTCGTCAATCATAAGCATATGTAGGACTTTGTGTTTAAAAGTGTAATCACTTCCCACAGTTTCCTTTAAACAATTGTGTTCTAATAAATATCCCTTTAAATTGTCTTATGAATTACAACTGAAAGGAAGACAATCATGTACATTAAGGTCACATGATTATCATCATCATCAACATTTATTTATATAGTGCCAGCAGATTCCGTAGCGCTTTACAATTGGGAACAAACGGTAATAAAACAATACTGGGTAATGCATACATACGTAGAGGTAAGAAGGCCCTGCTCGCAAGTTTACAATCTATGGGACAATGGTTTAATACACAAGGGTAAGTGCTACATCATATTGAACATTTGTTCAGCTAGAATGCAGAGGTTACGAAGTATTTAGTGGGCTGTGTGATCAGTCACACAGCAATGTTGGTCAGAGGGTTGTAGTCTTGTATTAGCTGTGTAGAGGGTGGTAATAGAGTAACCTAGAGAGATTAAGAGGGTGGTAGAGGAATATTTTAAGCTTGTCTGAAGAGGTGGGTTTTGGTTTCTGGTTCCTTAACCTATTCATGAATATTAGCTATGCAAATGTTCTATACACACCTTTCAGCCCTTCAGCCATTTCAACTCACAAAGAAGGAGAGAAGTTCATAGGAGCCTGAAAGGTTAGTACTAAGCAAATGTAGGATTTTGTGCTTAAAAGTGTAATCACTTCCCACAAATACCTTTAAACAATTGTGTTCTAATAAATATCTCTTTATATTGCTTTATGAATTACAACTAAAAGGAAGGCAATCATGAACATTAAGGTCAAATGATTATCAGAGCACAAATTGATGTGCCATATAGCTCCTATGAAAGTTGTTTATTATATATCTGGGAATTGCATATTTTGCTTTCTGCAGGTTTTAAAATACTATAGAGCTCCGTTTCTAACAGTATAAACATATCCTACGGATTCAGGTTACCACTTATATTCCAAGTATTTTCATTTGCATTACTCGTAAAGCACTTTAAATATTGATGTATATGATTATATATACTAGAGTAATATATTTATTGAAGGCACAAATCTTCCATATAACTCCAATAAAAGTTGTACTGTTAAAAGATGTTTGAATAATGGTCTCTATGTATCTAACTATTATCCAGATATAGTTGCAGATTTTATGACAATAGAAGGTAAAATAAAACAATATTATATCCTTATAACAAGATCGGGACTTTAGGATAATCATTTTATTCTAGTTTCATTTAAAACCTTCAAGTACAGTATTTTTGGTTTTGTGGTCTTGGTTTGAGAATTTAAATTTGTGTCTCCCCTTGGGAGATGACCTCACATTCCATCTCTCATACCCGTGGCTACCATACTTGTTCATTTCCTGGTCTCTGGGAGAATGTGCTTAGATGTCATCACGTTAATGCAGTTCAATACAAAGATCATGATGTCTCTGAAACCTAGTTTGTGATAGTTCAAATGAACTGGCCTAATCCTTCAACAAGCTGTTCTCCACAACACAGAAATTCCAATGTATTAATTTGAATTCACACATTCCACATAGTTAACTCAGTAAATGCCTTATCAAGGTTCAAGCTGGTTACTGTAGCTAGACTTGACTAATCTTAACTGTACCAATGTATCCAATGTGCTGTAGTACAAGCAAGAGGAATATAAACATTTTTAGATCTAAAAGAAGAAATTGGTTCTCAAGAGTCACTAACAACCCAAAAAAGTACACAATAAAAAGTTGCTCTCAGATTTGCTAATAAAAAGCAACAATGAAGTAGAAAATGTTTACATGACAGTTACTACAATATAGTCATTCTAACAATAATAGATATTATTTCTAAAGGACAATAGGAATGTAGAACTATTCTTACATGAGACACAAAGACTTTTGTAATTCTCTCTTGTTTAAAAGTCCTATCCGACACAGCTCTAGAGATCCTTTCACATGTAGTTTTAAAATCTAAAATCATTCATGTATAATATTTGATCTTTATACTGTAATCGGTGCACTGAGCAGCAGCACCAGTTTATCCAAACTAATAAAGCTAATGACCAGATCATACAACTGACCATACTGTTATTAATAAAGTTGAAGTGACGCTCAGAAATTCAATAATATTTACATAATATGATTTGGGGGCACTATTGTGGCTCCACTTCATTGTTCTCTGCAGTCCTTCCTTTGTTCTTGTCTTACTCTCCTTTGTCAGCCCATATCTAACTCCACCACTCTAGCCCACTTCTGGCCCCCATCGCTGCCTTCACCTCGGTGCTAATTGCTCTTACCCTCTTCTTGCCCCTTCTCTCATTCCCAGTCCCACCTGTCTCTCACCATGCCGCACCGCTCCTTTCCTATACCCATCCTCTCCCCTAGCCCCTTTCTCTCACCCAACTCTCACTCCCCCTCGCTCCATCAACCCTGATAATCTCATCCGCATCTCCCCTCTTCCCTCCCTCCCTTTCTCTTGTGCCCTCTGGAACTCCAGGTCCATCTGCAACAAACTTTCCTCCATCCGTGACCTCTTCATCTCCAACTCTCTTAATCTTCTTGCCATCACTGAAACCTGGCTTACTTCTTCTGATACCATTTCACCTGCCGCTCTCTCCTACAGGGGCCTCTCCTTCACCCACTCCACCAGACCAGACGAGCGTCCAGGAGGTGGAGTGGGCCTCCTCCTATCCCCTAACTGCACTTTTCATGTCATTTCTACTTTACCTTCCCTCTCCTTCTCCTCCTTTGAAGTACACTCAATCCGTCTATTCTCCCCCATCCACCTCCGTGTCTCCGTCATCTACCGTCCCCCAGGCCCCTCCTCCCTTTTCCTTGACAACTTCGCTGCCTGGCTCCCCCATTACCTGTCCTCTGACCTTCCCTCCATCATACTTGGTGACTTTAGTATCCCTATTGACAACTGTTCTGACCCCGCCACCATTAAACTTCTCGCTCTTTTCTACTCCCTAGGCCTTACTCATTGGACCTCTTCCCCCACTCACTGTCTTGGCCACTCCCTTGACCTTGTCTTCTCTCATCTCTGTGATCTCTTTGACTTCTCCAACTCTCCCTTCCCACTATCTGACCACCACCTCCTCTCCTTCACTCTGTCCTCCTCCCCTGCTCCTGCCTTGCCCAAAGCCACCCTCACTAGATGTAACCTGGATGCTATTGACCCCACCTCCTTCTCATCCTCTCTCGAAACTCTCCTTTCACCCCTTCCCTCCCTGGCCTGTCCCGACCAGGCCTCCTCTCTCTACAATCACTCCCTCACCACTGCCCTGGACGCTGTTGCCCCGGCCTCTTCTATCCGGCGATGCGGCATTATTCACCAACCCTGGCACTCAAAACTCACCCGCTTCCTCCAAAGATGCTCTCGCACTGCTGAACACCTCTTGAGGAAATCTCGCTCCCTGGCTGACTTCCTCCACTTTAAATTCATACTCTCTTCTTTCTCCTCTGCCTACTCCCTCATTAAACAATCCTTCTTTAAATCCCTCATTTCTTCTCAGTCCTCCAATCCCCGCCGCCTCTTTGCCACCTTCAGCTCCCTCCTCTCCCCCCCTCTCTGTCCCGCCTTCCCTCTCCGCTTCTGACTTCGCCACTTTCTTCTCTTCCAAAATTGAGGCCATCAGACTGAACATCTCCTCCTCCCCTTATCCCGCCACCCTCATCGCTTCACCTCCCCCATCAACCAACTCTGAAGCTCCTTCAGCCCTACAAACGGTGAAGAAGTTCACTCCCTTATTCTTTCCTCTCCACCCTCTACCTGCCCTCTCGATCCCATCGCCTCCCACCTCCTTCGATCTCTCTCTCCAACAGCCTGCTCTTACCTAGCACACCTTTTCAACCTATCACTCTCCTCTGGTGTAGTACCCTCCTCTTTTAAACACGCTCTTATCTCTCCTATCCTCAAAAAAAACAATCTTGACCCCACCTCTCTTGATAATTATCGCCCTATCTCTCTTCTCCCCTATGCCTCCAAATTACTTGAGTGGATTGTCTTCAGCCGCCTAACCAGGCACCTCGCGGACAATTCCCTCCTTGACCCTCTCCAATCTGGCTACCGCCCCCTCCATTCTACCAAAACTGCCTTGGCCAAGGTTACTAATGATCTCCTATCAGCCAAATCCAAGGGTCACTTCTCCGTACTCATCCTCCTTGACCTCTCTGCAGCCTTTGACACCGTGGACCACCCCCTCCTGCTGCAAACTCTTCTCTCTCTCGGCCTCTCTGGTTCTGTCCATGCCTGGTTTGCCTCATACCTCGCTAATCGCTCCTTCTCTGTATCCACGTCTGGTTCTTCCTCCTCCCCCTACCCTCTCCCCATAGGAGTCCCGCAGGTCTCTGTTCTTGGCCCTCTACTCTTTTCGCTCTACACTTCCTCCCTTGGTGCTCTCATCTCCTCCTTCGGTCTTCAGTATCACCTTTATGCTGACGACCTTCAACTCTATATCTCCTCTCCTGATCTTTCCTCCACCCTCCTCGCTCAGGTATCCGACTGCCTCTCCGCCATCTCCTCCTGGATGTCCGAGCGCTTTCTCAAAATCAATATCTCTAAAACTGAACTCATTGTCTTTCCTCCGCCCAGACTCCCATCCCACCATGACCTCTCTATTGTCGTCAATAACACCACCATCTCCTCTGTCACCCAACTTCGCTGCCTGGGTGTCACTCTCGACTCCTCTCTCTCTTTTGCCCCCCACATTCATTCCGTTGCCCAAGCCTGTCGCTTTTAACTACGCAACATCGCCTGCATCAGTACTTTTCTCTCTCAGGATGCCACCAAAACTATCATCCACACACTCATCTTCTCCTGCCTCGATTATTGTAACCTCCTCCTCACTGGCCTCCCCCACTCCCGTCTCTCCCCCCTCCGCTCTATACTCAATGCGGCCTCAAGACTCATCTTCCTCTCACGCCACTCCTCCTCTGCCTCCCCGCTCTGCCTTGCCTTACACTGGCTCCCCTTCCCCTACAGAATCCTTTTCAAACTCCTCACCACCACTTACAAGGCTTTCTCCAACTCTACTGCCCCTTATATCTCTAACCTCCTCTCCATTCACACTCCTGCCCGCTCCCTGCGCTCAGCCAACGACCGCCGCCTCTTCTCCACTCTTATCACCTCTTCCCACTCCAGAATCCAAGACTTTTCCCGTGCAGCCCCCCTTCTCTGGAACGACCTCCCTCGTTCCATCCGTCTCTCTCCTACTCTGTGCTCCTTCAAACGTGCACTCAAAACTCACCTCTTCCTCAAAGCCTACCAACCATCTACTTAACCCCCATATCCTCCCTTTAACTCATCCTCCCTTCTCTCCTCTTGCCTCAACTGGCTCCTCTGTGCCTGGTCTGTTTACCCTCCCTTAGGATGTAAGCTCGTATGAGCAGGGCCCACTCCCCTCCTGTCTCCATACCTCTTTTTCCGCTCCGTCTTTACTGCATATGACTGGCCGGAGTTTCTGAAGTATTGGTACTTTTTGTTCATTGTTCTGTATGGTTTCACCCTGTATAGTCTACTGTTAGTACTGTGTGCGGCACTGCGGATACCTTGTGGTGCCTAACAAATAAATGATAATAAAAATAATAATAATATGATTTGGGGGCAATACTGTATGGTATATGATTTGGGGACACTACTGCATGGCCAAATATGAATTGAGGGTATGCACTACGGTGTGGCATAATATGAACTTCTGCCAAAGGTAAGTTTCTCATTGTTGAATATGATGGGAGCCCAAAGAAGTTGCTGTACAGGGGCCCAAAATTCCTCTTGTCGAACCTGCCTGTGAGTCAAGGGGGTAGACGTTTCCAGGTAAATAATCTAAATGTTTTCTATCTAATCAAACTGATGGTTCACATCTAGTTATCTCTCACCCACCTCCTCTATCCCCCTTAATTTATATACTGTGTTATTTAAAATTAATAGAAAAGACGCATATCCAGTAGGGGTGTGCACCGGCCACTTTTGGAGTTTTGGGTTTTGGGTTCTGATTAGCTTGAGGTTTTGGGTTCTGATTTGTTTTGCCAAAACACCCCACGAAAGGTTTTGGTCCTGATTTTGGGTTTTGGGTTCTGATTTTTTTTTAAAAAGGCATAAAAAGTTTTTTTTCACTCCTACACTATTATTAACCTCAATAACATTAATTTCCGCTAATTTCTAGTCTATTCTTAACACCACACACCTCACAATATTGTTTTTAGTCCAAAAGGTTGCACCAAGGTAGCTGGATGTTTAAGCTAAGCGACACAAGTGAGCGGCACAAACACGTGGCCCATCTAGGAGTGGCACTGCAGTGGCAGACAGGAGGGCAGTTTGCAAGAGTTTGCTAGAGGTGCAAGATGGAATTGTCCTTGGGCCCTCTCACCCACCCTGATGTTTTTGAAATAGGACATTCGCACTTTAACAAACCAATCAGGAACAGTGAACGTAGTTTAATCTCTGGTACTAATATTTCTGGACTGCAGGAACAGTGAACGTAGTTTAATCTCTGGTACTAATATTTCTGGACTGCAGGAACAGTGAACGTAGTTTAATCTCTGGTACTAATATTTCTGCACTGCAGGAACAGTGAACGTAGTTAAATATTGCAGTACTAATATTTCTTGACTGCAGGAACAGTGAACGTAGTAAAATATTGCAGTACTAATATTTCTGGACGGCAGGAACAGTGAACGTAGTAAAATATTGCAGTACTAATATTTCTGGACTGCAGGAACAGTGAACGTATTTATATATTGCAGTACTAATATTTCTTGACTGCAGGAACAGTGAACGTATTTATATATTGCAGTACTAATATTTCTTGACTGCAGGAGCAGTGAACGTAGTAAAATATTGCAGTACTAATATTTCTTGACTGCAGGAACAGTGAACGTAGTAAAATATTGCAGTACTAATATTTCTGGACTGCAGGAAAAGTGAACGTATTTATATATTGCAGTACTAATATTTCTGGACTGCAGGAACAGTGAACGTATTTATATATTGCAGTAGAAATTTTTATAGACATTTTTTTATAATTTTTTTACATTTTTTTTAAATTATTTTTGTAAACTTTTTGTATAATTTTTTTACATTTTTTTTGTATAATTTTTTTTATGATTTTTTTTTTATTTTTTTATAACTTTTTAATAATTGTAAAATAACAATGGCCTTAGCAGAACAGAGCACAGGACACAGCACCATTGGACTCAGCAGGACAGAGCACAGGACACAGCACCACTGGACTCAGCAGGACAGAGCACAGGACACAGCACCACTGGACTCAGCAGGACAGAGCACAGGACACAGCACCACTGGACTCAGCAGGACAGAGCACTGGACAAAACACCACTGGACAAAGCACCACTGGACTGATCAGCAGGACAGAGCACTAGACAAAGCACCACTGGACTGATCAGCAGGACAGAGCACACCACAAAGTAACCACTGGATTAGCAGGACAGAGTGACAGGACACAGGAGCAGGAGCACCACTACTACAACCTTCCCTGATCTGACCCCTAATGAAAATGGCGGCCGCAAGCGGGGAATTTATGACATCCAAGTCTCGCGAGATCTGACGCGAGACTTGGACGTCATAGCCTCTCTTTTTTTTAGATATATGTTAGAGTTTGATTTCATGTAGAATGATTCATGAAAATTCTGCCAATACTTTTTAATTGCGGGAAAAGGGTACATGTTAACTATATGTGTGTGTAAGTATTCTGTTGTTGCTATTTTGTGGGAGATTTGAAAAAGCAAAACAATGGTTTCCTACAGTGGCGCCTGTATAATTGGTGGTATTGCTGTAGTATGGGGTGGGGTGGTGTTGGCAATGTTGTAGTGTGTTTGGGGCTTAGTATTGTTAATAAGTAGGAGAGGATAGTGCTATAATGTGGGGGGTGATGCCGATTGCTGTAATGTGAGAGGTGATGCGGGTTGCTGTAATGTGGGGGGTGATACTGGTTGCTGGAATGTGGGGTGTGATACTGGTTGCTGGAATGTGGGGGGTGATGCTGGTTGCTGTAATGTGGGGGGTGATGCTGGTTGCTGTAATGTGGGGGGTGATACTGGTTGCTGGAATGTGGGGTGTGATACTGGTTGCTGGAATGTGGGGGATGATGCTGGTTGCTGGAATGTGGGGTGTGATGCTGGTTGCTGGAATGTGGGGGGTGATGCTGGTTGCTGGAATGTGGGGTGTGATGCTGGTTGCTGGAATGTGGGGGGTGATGCTGGTTGCTGGAATGTGGGGGGTGATACTGGTTGCTGGAATGTGGGGGGTGATGCTGGTTGCTGGAATGTGGGGGGTGATGCTGGTTGCTGGAATGTGGGGGGTGATGCTGGTTGCTGGAATGTGGAGGTGATGCTGGTTGCTGGAATGTGGGGGGTGATGCTGGTTGCTGGAATGTGGGGGGTGATGCTGGTTGCTTGAATGTGGGGGGTGATGCTGGTTGCTGGAATGTGGGGGGTGATGCTGGTTGCTGGAATGTGGGGGGTGATGCTGGTTGCTGTAATGTGGGGGATGATGCTGGTTGCTGGAATGTGGGGGTGATGCTGGTTGCTGGAATGTGGGGGGTGATGCTGGACACTGTAATGTGGGGGGTGATGCTGGTTGCTGGAATGTGGGGGTGATGCTGGTTGCTGGAATGTGGGGGTGATGCTGGTTGCTGTAATGTGGGGGAGTAATGCTGGTTGTTGTAATGTGGGTGGGTATTGATGTAGTATAAGTGTGTGTGGGGGGTTATTTATTGCTGTAATTTGGGTACTAATAATGTATTGCCATGGTATTTATTGATATAATTGGGGTGCTAACAATGTAATGTTGAGGGTCATTAGGAGAAATAAATACCCCCCACACACACACACACACACACTCATACTACATCATGTTGTACTGCGCCAGCATCAGTGTGCAACAATATAGTGCATAGAGCCCACAACATGTGAACCTGTGTGCTTTAAATGCCAGGGCTGATTTTTAGTCCCAGTCCGGCCCTGGTTTGGACACAAGGTCCAACACCTGAGAGAGGGTATCACTAAAATGTATTATCTAGTAGCCAGACGGCTAGGATTTTGTTTATGTTTTGTTTGCAAGATGGTGAATAAACTAGCTGTGGCTTTCAACCTGAAACCCTTGGACTTGTGTGGTTTACTGCTGCTGTTCATCGCCGTCTCCCCCTTGGAGATTGTACCTGTCCCCTGATTATGTTAAAATATATATATATATATATATATATATATATATATATATATATATATATATATATATATATATATATTAGGTAGAGCACTGATATATTCCACATTACCGTAGTGCTTGATATTATATCATTGAGTATAATATTACATAGATTTACATTTACCCCTGAAGTGGCCTTTTTTTAGTAGTACTTTTTTTCTTTTTGATTCTTTAGTGCATATATCTTACTACTGAGAGCACCCTAACAATATATGTAGATTACTATATGTATTGGTACAATGATATCTAAGGGGGTTTGTTTGATACTACACTATGGCTTTCTAATGCAGTTGGTTTACTCTTTCCTAAATATTATTATTATTATTATTATTAATTTTTATTTATAGGATGTCACAAAATATCCACAGTGCCGTACAGAAACAAACAGTAGGACAGTACAAGGTAAAACAGCACAGTATAAAAACAATAACAATATAACTCAGGTAGCTCAAAGCACAGCTGGGAAGAAAGGTTGAAAGAGTGAGGGTGAGCGAGGAAAATTCATTAGAAGCTGGAAACCTGTGCCCAAGAGTCAGGGCGCAGCTAACAAATACCAAACTTATTTGGAGCACTCTCGTTTCTCATCATTGTGCTTCTTCATTCACATATATTTTTAAATGTTGATTTCTACAATTTATAATGCAGTATAGTGAATCAACAAATATAAAATAATGACTAAAAGATTGCCTAACATCTAGCTAGTAGGAAAAAATGAAGGTCATTTAACGAAATATAATATAAAAAGGTGTATATTATGCAATTTATGACTCCCTTGAACAATAAACAATTGAAAATAATATCTGCATCCAATAAACTTAATTTATATGAGTTAGTTGTTTTCAGCTGTCTTCTGTAGGTTGCCTCAGGCATCAACACACAAAGTCAGACTTTTCTGCCGCAGACAAGGATTCACTGAGATGCTGCCAACAGGAGCAGGATGCTAGAGAGATGCCCAGAGGAGGTGGCGCTTAACACGCAGGCTCATGTAAAACCTTCAAGTGCAGTAGATTTGTTTTTGGGACTATCTTGGCTTGAGACTTGTGTCTGCTACTGGCGAAGAGCGTTCTGTGGACCTCAAGAGAGGTTAGTAAAATGATATTCTGCACAATTTTAGTACCTACATTAAATTGGTGTGGGAACTGGTGATTCTTTACTCAAGGAGAAGAGGGGAGGCTTTTACATAGGTCAATCACTGGCTTATGAGGGTGCAATGTAAGTTAGGAAGTGTCTGGGGTAGTTTTGCATTAGTCTTCTTTTCTCAGATGTTTCTATGTCTCTAATAGCGGACAGATTTACAGTGGTGTAAAGAGCGCAAAATACTCTGGAGGGCTTGATGGTGGCATTTTCAAAATGTCTTTATTCCCCACAATGGCTTCTAAAGAGCAGTGATATACTATAGCCTAGCTTTAATTCCAGCTTATAAGAAGCACTACTGGAAGTAATTTGGTGCCTGAATCATTAAGGATCTTAACTTAAGAAACTTCTTATTTCAGTCTCCTGGACAAAACCATGTTTCAATGCAAGGGGTGCAAATTAGTATTCTGTTTAGCACATAAGTTAAATACTGACTGTTTTTTCATGTAGCATACAAATACTTGATAGCTTATTTGTACATTGAAATGTAAAGTTGATATTTGTGTGCTACATGAAAAAACAGTCAGTATTTAACTTATGTGCAAAACAGAATACTAATTTGCACCCCTTGCATTGAAACATGGTTTTGTCCAGGAGACTGAAATAAGAAGTTTCTTAAGTTAAGATCCTTAATGAATCAGGCCCCTAGAGATTAACATCTGTCCTATCAAATCTGCACTAAATTGAAATAATGAATTTAATTGCATATTTTTAAGATGTTGGTGATCCGTCATAGCAACCCTGACACTGTCTACTTGACAGACCACAACAGTGTTCAGTCTGTCTCTGTGAACTGGGACAAAGGAATTTTTCCATTCCTTTTAATAAAAAACTCAGTACACAAATGAAGTGTGTCTGTTTTAAGAAAACAGGAAGCTCGGCAAAGGTCTCTCACATACATACAAATGATTGTGTGAGTGTAAGGGGCTAACGCATTTCATTCCACACATTTGAGTTAACTGGACAGAAGTCCTGTCTGTAGTTAACCCTGATTATGTACCAAAGAGAGACAATCATTAAGCCACGTTTTCATTATATGGACTTCTCTAGTTCAGCTCTCTTGTGTGCATTTCTCTTTGTTATAATTCTTCATTTATATATTCAAATGTTAGTTTCTACAATAGACAATACAGTGTATAGTGAAAAAATGTATATTATATTCTTTAGAGTATCAAGGACGCAACTTATTAAATTTTAGATTTAATATACAAAAGGTACAGGGCACACAGATAACAAAAATACTGAAAAAAGATTGGACATACAAATAATAAATTGCAAACAGTTATAAAACAAATGGGATGACACAGAAGTACAGAGCATTACTTACAATAATAATCTGTATGCCTGGGGCAGGCAGGAAAGATGGACAGTCCTTCAATTAGATTGATTCCCCAAGAAGCTGACAAATTCTCCTTTCCACACACAGGTTTTTAAGCAACATGAAATGAGACAGTCTTCACAGATGCTAATCGGGGGTTGTGTCCTGGGACACTTTTTCAAACCAAATTTACATGTTGCCTGATTTCCTAACCAATTCTACTATGTGATATATTTTTCCTGGACAGCGTTATATCGATCCAATTTTATCATTAATAAATCCCCTATGACTTTGTCCATCTTTTCATATCAAGCATACCTAAGTACAGTGCATTCGCAGAGCTTACACTCCTTTTCTTCATTTCTCTGTGGGGCAGAATTCTTAATTTAACATATGAGCTGCCCTTCATCATGCTATTGAGGAATATGTGGTTGATCACTACTTTTATTGATTTTAAGTGGCATATTTTAAAACTGAATTATTTTTGTCTGTACAGTATTACATATAGGCTATGTTAGCACATGGCCTCATTCAGCCAGACCACATGCTGAGCAGTACCTAAACGTCTATTCAAGTGTCACAAATAGTCTACATCATACTTGCCAACTCTCCCGGAATGTCCGGGAGACTCCCGAAATTCGGGTCAATCTCCCGGGAGAGTTGGCAAATCTCCCGCATCCCGCTGCAGCCACCGCTAAATGACACGATTCAGCCAGAATCGCTGCATTTTGGCCCCGCCCCCCGCGACAAAACGTAATTTCCGTCACGGGGCGGGGCTAAAATGACGCGATTTGTCTTGCCCATCCCCGCCCCGCCCTCCAGTCACGCCCATCTTCTGGAATCAGAATACAGAAAGTAGGTAAGTATGGTCTACATCTCACCCCGGGAGTCCTTTGAACTGCCCCCAGGTGACACTTCTATCTGTTCACACTGGTGTGTGCAAAGCCATCAAACACAAATACATCAGACTCTGCGTCTTTAACTGTTACACTAACTTATCAATGGATTCATTTGATACAACCTATTTACACTGCAGTTATGAATTATCCCTTATAAATAACTGCAAGCTCTCTATGTTAACGACACACAGTAATAACAGTTTCCTTTTTAAGAGGTAGAGAAAATATTTTTCCAATTTAATAATAAAGAATCATCATTATCACCATCACCATTTATTTATATAGCGCCACTAATTCCGCAGCACTGTAGAGAACTCAGTCACATCAGTCCCTGTCCCATTGGAGCTTACAGTCTAAATTCCCTAATATACACACACACACACACAGAGAGAGAGAGAGACTAGGGTCAATTTTGATAACAGACAATTAACCTACCAGTATGTTTTTGGAGTGTGGGAGGAAACCGGAGGAAACCCACACAAACACGGGGTACAAACTCCACACAGATAAGGCCATGGTCGGGAATTGAACTCATGACCCCAGCGCTGTGAGGCAGAAGTGCTAACCACATAGCCACCGTGCTGCCCCAGACAGGAGTGCCCTCAAGCACTGTCTTTCCACACACTCTTTATAGAGTGCTTACATATTATTTAGGAGTCTTTTATCATTTTAATTGTTAAATAGTTACATAGATATAAATGTGTCCTTTCCGGATAGATTGAACTTGTATTCAGAACGTGGATCAGTTCACATTAAATGTGCGGCATATGCCTACAGCACAGTGCCACTGGGGCTAACATTGTGGTGTCACAGGGTTATGGCCATGGATTTAATTGCAAACCAATCGTGTTTACTCCCACACTGCAACTTTAAAAGGGAACTGTTATTACTGTGATATTTTGAAATCAGCTGAATTATTAATCTCAAAATGTATAAGGATCATGGATATGACCCATAGGTGGATTCATTTCTAATGCCCTAATCACTTATTTTATGCACAAATAGCAGCGCATATTTTTAAATGACATGCTAATAAAGATTGAAATCTTAATTTATTCTATATATATATATATGACTATACATGCCACGTGACCTTTGACCCCACAGTTTTGGAGAGAAAGGTTGATCTTTGGAATCAGGCAGATCAGTCAATTAATAATTTTCTTTGCTCATCTTAATGAACTTAGGGCCAGATTTACTAAGCTGTGGGTTTGCAAAAGTGGGGATGTTGCCTATAGCAACCAATCAGATTCTAGCTTTCATTTATTTAGTCCTTTCTACAAAATGACAACTAGAATCTGATTGGTTGCTATAGGCAACATCCCCACTTTTTCAAATCCGCAGCTTAGTAAATCTAGCCCTTAGTTTACACCAGATACTAATAATACTTGGCTGCACTTTCTGCTATTAAACCCCTGTTCAAGCTTTTTAAATCAAGGCAGTTGGTTTGGTTTGCAAAATTTGTATGCGCTCCCTTGTATGGATTTTGTCCAGACTGTCATCTTGATAAAACTATATTTAATCGCTAACCATTTTTACTGCCATCCAGAGAAGATAGTATTTGCCATTTTACATGACTTTTAATATGTCTTTTTTGGTTCCTAAACCTGTTCATGAATATTAGCTATGGAAATGTTCTACACACACATACACACCTTACTGTCCTTCAGCCATTTCAATTCACCAAAGAAGAAGAGAAGCTCATAGGAGCCTGAGAGGTTAGCACTGCAGAGGTTCTGTTTTCTCATCTTCCTTTATTATGGTATCTGGTTGGCTTCTCCCGACTCTTCTCCACCGACTGTGTCACAACATCATTAATTGATGCCCTCGAGGTCTAAGGTGCAGAGAACCAGGTGCCTCTCAACATTATCACTATATCTATTATCTACTATATAAAAGCCTAGTGGCGTGTGTATGTGTGTGGAAAAAAAAAAACCAAGCTGCAGCGCCAACTGCTGGGCGAAGTTATACACTGACCTACTAAATTCTTAGTGTGTGTGGAATTTTTTTTTTAGAAAGGGCTGAAATTTGCTGCAGCGCCACCTGCTTGGCGGAGTTATACACTGACCTACTAAATTCTTAGTGTGTGTGTGGGAAAAAAACTCAGAAAGGGCTGAAATTTGGTATACTACGATGTTTTTAATTTGTTAATTTAATTTGTTAATCGTTAAAAGTGTTTATAAAGATTTTAAAAAAATATATACCCTATTTGCTGGCGTATAAGACTACTTTTTGCCCTGAAAAACATGCCTCCAAGTGGGGGGGTCGTCTTATACACCGGGTCCAGTATCGCGCGGTATCCAGTGCGGCCGCGGCGGGTCATCAGCGTGGCTGCGGCGAGCATCAGCAGCGATACAGGGGTGCCAGCCTTTTTGGCGTGACCGGCCCGTTCTGCTGACAGGGAGGGCAGACAGGGAGCAGGGACCAATCCAATCAGGCTTTGTATACAGCCAACAGCCAACCACAGTACTGCACCATTGTACAGCACAATACAGCATAGAAAATGTCCAGCAGTCAAACCCCTATCAACCCTATCATGGCACCAGCAAAAAGAAAGAAATACGATGCAAGTTTTAAACTTAAAGTTGTAAACTTTGCCATGGAACATAATAATTGTGCTGCTGCAAGACAATATGGAGTAACAGAAAAGAAGGTTCGGGACTGGAAATCAAATGAAAAAGCATTAAAGATTATGCCAAGGGGTAAGTGTGCACTTGCTCTCTCCCTCTATTTGTTATCTTCCTTCTATCATTGACTAGTGAATTACGTTTAATAAACTTGCACTGTTTTATGTTTACTGTACATGTTTGATAACATACAGCCTTGTGACAGTTTTCCTGCATGTCATAGGCATTCGAATATAAAATAACATGTTGAAATCAAATCTGATGTTCTTTTACGTTTTATTTGGTGTGTGGAAGGTGAGCGGAAGAGGGGGTAGTCTTATACGGCGAGTATATAACAAACTATATATTTTGAGTGGAAATGTTGGGGGTCGTCTTATACGCCCAGTCGTCTTATACGCCAGCAAATACAGTATATATTTCTTGAAGGAGAAGTGACAGTTGGGAGTGGTTGGTGGTTGCCGGGGGCGACAGTGGGGAGTGGTTGGTGGTTGCCGGTTGCCAGGGGTGACAGTTGGGAGTGGTTGGTGGTTGCCGGGGGTGACAGTGGGGAGTGGTTGGTGGTTGCCGGGGGTGACAGAGCGAGAGGAGTGTGATACTCAGGACCGCTGAGAGAGATCCCTGTGTCTGGATAGACATCTGGATAGATGTGGGGATAAAGATGAAGGATGAGGTGATGGAGAAGAATGATGAGGTGGTGACATGTGGACAAAACCACCTTAAAAAAGGGCGCTTACGCCGGGAAGTAACGCTCTTCCCCTGAGGAGGCCTGGCCTAGCCCCAAATGCATGACAAGAACATTTTTAACTCCTTAAGTAGCTTGATTTGACTAGAATGCATGAGTATTATGCACGGGTTAACTTGTATATATTAAGGATGAGCGGGCTCGGATTCCGCTAATCCGAGCCCACCTGAACAGTGCGGATCCGACGGGATCCGAGCACTGTTCGGGTATTTCCGGCGGCCAAAAAAAATGAAACTGAGGCTCTGACGTCCAAGTCTCGCGTCGGATCTCGCGAGACTCGGATTGCATAAATTCCCCGCTAGCGGCCGCCATTTTCATTTGGGCTGGGATCAGGGTAGAGGGAGGTTGTAGGGTAGTGGTACTCCTGTGTGATCAGTCCAGCTGTGCTTTATGATTGTGTCCAGTGCTCTGTCCTTGCTGAGTCCAGTGGTGCTTTATGCTTGTGTCCAGTGCTCTGTCCTTGCTGAGTCCAGTGGTGCTTTATGCTTGTGTCCAGTGCTCTGTCCTTGCTGAGTCCAGTGGTGCTTTATGCTTGTGTCCAGTGCTCTGTCCTTGCTGAGTCCAGTGGTCCTTTTGTCCTGTGCTCTGTCCTGCTGAGTCCAGTGGTGCTTTGGCCAGTGTCTGTCCTGCTGAGTCCAGTGGTGCTTTAGTCCTGTGCATTATTGTGCTAAGCCCATAGTAATTGTCTGATTATTAAAAACTCCAAAAAAAAGAAATTCTAGAGCAATATATTATTGCAGTCCTGAAATATTAGTACTGCAATACCTACATTCACTGTTTCTGCAATCCAAAAAATAGGAACTGCAATCTATATTACTACGTTCACTGTTTCAGCAGTCCAAAAAATAGGAACTGCAATCTATATTTCTACGTTCACTGTTTAAGCAGTCCAAAAAAAAAACTGCAATTTATATTACTACGTTCACTGTTTCAGCAGTCCAAAAATAGGAACTGCAATCTATATTTCTACGTTCACTGTTTAAGCAGTCCAAAAAAAAAACTGCAATTTATATTACTACGTTCACTGTTTCAGCAGTCCAAAAAATAGGAACTGCAATCTATATTACATTTACTACGTTCATTCTTTAAGCAGTGCAAGAGAATAGGTACTGCAATCTATATTACAAGAGAAAGTGAGGGAGGAGCTGGTAAATCATTGCGATTCCACCAAGCATGTAGCTCTTGTGGATGAAGCCCTTCGTACGCTTTGCCAGGATCCGAGGGTGGTCACTCTTTTAAAGTCAGAGGAATACATTCTGGCCACCGTGCTCGATCCTCGGTTTAAAGCGTATGTTGTGGCTCTGTTTCCGGCGGACACAAGTCTACAGAGGTGCAAAGACCTGCTGGTCAGGAAATTGTCCTCTGAAGAGAACCATGACATACCAACAGCTCTACCCTCATTTTCTTCCACACCTAAGGCTGCGAGGAAAAAGCTCAGTTTTCCTAAAAGACCCACTAGCGGGGATGCAGACAACATTTGGGCCGGACTGAAGGACCTGCCAACCATTGCAGACATGTCTACTGTTGCTGCATTGGATACTGTCACAATAGAAAAAATGGTGGAGGATTATTTTTCTGACACCATCCAAATAGACATGTCAGACAGTCCATATTGTTACTGGCAGGAAAAAAAAAGGCAGTTTGGAAGCCCCTGTACAAACTGGCTCTATTTTTACCTCAGTTGTCCCCCCTCCAGTGTGTACTCGGAAAGAGTTTGTAGTGCAGCGGGGAACCTGGTCAGTGAGCGGCGAAGGAGGTTGCTTCCTCAGAACGTTGAAAAAATGATGTTCATAAAAATGAATTAATAATTCCTCAATCAAGTACAGCACTGCCCTCCAGATAGTACAGAGGGACCTGTGGTTGTGGAGTCCAGCAGGGACGAATTGATAATGTGTGATGAGGAGGAAGTACACACTGAAGGGGGCCAGAAATCAGAGGATGAGGATGAGGACGACATCTTGCCTCAGTAGAGCCAGTTTAGTTTGTACAGGGAGAGATGAATAGCTTTTTTTGTGTGGGGGCCCAAACAAACCAATCATTTCAGCCACAGTAGTTTGGTAGGCCCTGTCGCTGAAATGATTGGTTTGTTAAAGTGTGCATGTCCTATTTCAACAACATAAGGGTGGGTGGGAGGGCCCAAGGACAATTCCATCTTGCAACTCTTTTTTTGGCATTATGTGCTCTTTGGGGCCTAGTTCTATCTCCATCAGAGATATTCCTGCAGGCCATGTCACCGGCACAGCTATGTTGGTGTTAGACGTGCGCTGCATACTCTGTCTGATTTAGCAGAAGCTAGGCATTGCCCTTGATAAGCAAATAGGCTTTCCGTGATATTACATTGTCAGGGATTAGGCTAAACAGAGTGTCGTGGTATTTGAGATCCCTACCTTACCTACACACAGCATATACAGCGCTGCAATTTGTTCTATCATATTAATGTTTAGATAGGGTCTCTCCATATTAACACACTCCGCTTGCTCACATCACCCAGTGAAGCAAGCGCTATATAAGTGCCAACTTTTAGACACGTTAGGCAGCGTCTTTAATGAGAATACAGTCTATATAATTGTGAGTGCTTTAAGATCTTACATGACCTTTAATCAGGCCACTTTAATCGCTGCTCTATTACAGATCTCTGTCCAGTGATCATCATGCATATTTTTGCAGAACCAAGTTAAATATATAAACAGGGTTTCCTAGAATACGTACTATTTTATTTAAAGGTGTTTTAAGGGGCATTACACTCTAATAGAGAGACTCATCATTTCTGAATAAACAAAATTATATAATTCTTGTTAAGTTCCAAAAAAGAGGAACTGCCATTTCTATTACTACGTTCTTTGTTTTTGTAGTTCAAAAAAGCAGTAACTGACAATTCTATTAATACTTTCTTTCTTTCATTAGTTCCAAAAAATAGTAACTTCCATTTATATTACTACGTTCTTTGTTTTTGTAGTTACAAAAAAGAGGAACTGCCATTTTTATTACCACGTTCTTTCTTTCTGTAGTTCCAAAAAAGAGTAACTGCCATTTTTATTACTAAGTTCTTTCTCTCTGTAGTTCAAAAAAATAGTAACTTCCATTTATATTACTACGTTAATTGTTTGAGCAGTCCCAAAAAAGAGGAACTGCGGTCTTAACATCTATGTTGGTTTTAGACGTCCATCCAGTGTCCGCCATCTGTGCAGTGGAATTCAGACCTGTTGAGGGTGATATATTGTGGCCCCGGTACCAAATTGGGTACCGGGGCCACTCAACTACGCAGTCTAGATAGATGCGTATCAGATATTAAACTACATTCAGTGTTGGGGGCAAATCCAAAAATAATTAAAATGCACTGTCATGATCGAAAACAAGAGGTATTGACACGCTAGAACTCCACCCTCTATTTGCTGCAGAGGATGGAGGAGCAGCCATATGTGCAGTGGAATTGAGACCAGTTGGAGGAGGTATTGTGGCCCCGGTACCAAATTGGGTACCGGGGCCACTCCACTACGCAGTGCAGAAAGCTACCGCGGTGCAACGTTTTGGACTAAAAAGAATATTGTGAGGTGTGAGGTGTTCAGAATAGACTGGAAATTAGTGGAAATGATTGTTATTGAATGTTATTGAGGTTAATAATAGCGTAGGAGTGTAAAAAAACCAAAATAATGTATTTTAGCGCTTTTTATGCTTTTTTAAAATAAATCAGAACCCAAAACCCTAAATCAGAACAAAAACCTTTCGTCAGGTGTTTTGGCAAAACAAATCAGATTATTTTTCTGACACCATCCAAATAGACATGTCAGACAGTCCATATTGTTACTGGCAGGAAAAAAAGGCAGTTTGGAAGCCCCTGTACAAACTGGCTCTATTTTACCTGAGTTGTCCCCCCTCCAGTGTGTACTTGGAAAGAGTTTTTAGTGCAGCGGGGAACCTGGTCAGTGAGCGGCAAAGGAGGTTGCTTCCGCAGAACGGTGAAAAAATGATGTTCATAAAAATGAATTATCAATTCCTCAATCAAGTACAGCACTGGCCTCCAGATACTACAGAGGGACCTGTGGTTGTGGAGTCCAGCGGGGACGAATTGATAATGTGTGAGGATGAGGAAGTACACACTGAAGGGGGAGAGGAATCAGAGGTTGAGGATGAGGACGACATCTTGCCTCAGTAGAGCCAGTTTAGTTTGTACAGGGAGAGATGAATAGCTTTTTTGGTGTGGGGGCCCAAACAAACCAATCATTTCAGCCACAGTTGTTTGGTAGGCCCTGTCGCTGAAATGATTGGTTTGTTAAAGTGCGCATGTCCTATTTCAACAACATCAGGGTGGGTGGGAGGGCCCAAGGACAATTCCATCTTGCAACTCTGCAATTATGGAAGTGAAAGGGCCGTCCCTGAATTTCAGTGGCCTCCGAGAATAATTCCCAGTATTGTAGGTGTGTATGTAAATATATATACAGCTAGGTATATACCACACTCAATTTTTATAAAGTTAAATTTTAAATTAAATTTAAATTAAAAAATTTTCATGGGTGTAGTCCTTCCAATATTATTGGAGAGATAGAGAGAAGGTATTTATGTCTGTTTTCCTCTCCGATGAGTCTCTGATAGGAGCCGTGATACTGGTGTTTCAACACTTTGCTATGACACAGAAACCGAGATCTTGAATTCATCACTACTCTGTAACAACACAGTGTTGTGCGATTCACAACACTTACCTGTGTGATAATCTATTTCCCTGTACACAAATCAATCTCTGATTGCTTTACTCTGTCTATATAGAAAGCAGTTTTATAAGGAGGTGAACTGAGACAAGTAGCATTTTGGCAGAAAATTGTAGGAATTCAAGTGTATAAATCTTCATGTTCTTGTTGCTAGTGTCTGAGATAGTGATTTCTACAGTATTCATATAATAGATCTGTAGGATTGATATTGCATTGACTATAGATCACTAGTAATCTTTAAAGCATTTTTTCTTATCTTAAACCATCCTAATCTAACTTAAGATGGGTACAAAGTATGATTATAGCAGTGCAATGTGAACTACATTTATGATAATTAAATTGTTAAATAGTTATGTATATAGGAATCTTAGTATTAACATTAAAAATAGTGCTTTTGGTAGTTAATGGTTCTAATTAATATGCATACGCATAACACAACGAAAATATGATCTAGCATAAAAACATAAAAAAATAATAAAATAATATGATCAGTAGTTAAAAACAAAAATACTATTTATTTGTTCCCGAATGGTTTGTATATACTTTTCAGGAAAATGCTTTACTGTAAGCAATATAGCCCAGTTAGCCCTATGGTTAATCCGGCCCTGGAAACACTACATTCAAAGTGATCTGGGTTTGAACCACCCACTTTAGCACCTTGCTACATAAGCCCAGGACCTGAATTCTGCAAGTCTAGGAGTCAAGTTTACACTTACTGGTGCAGGAAAGATTCCTTACATACCTCCCTCCCCCGGAAATTAAAATACCCAGCACCAGTGCTATATCCTGCATTGGTTACTGCTAAAGCTGGGGGGCAAAAAGCACAGGGTCCCCTCGCAAAAGTGATAACCAACACCAGACTTTGTTAGACTGGGCTGGTCACACTATACCAGGGAGACCCACAAAACAGGGCTAAAACCCCCCACCCGCCTGGAAAACCAGCCCTCTGTTGAATAGCACTGCTGTATCATTACTGAGGTTACAATAAAATATGCAATTTCCATCCCCAAATGGACATATTTGAACAAAACTTCACCCGCTTTCCTATTAAGGCCCACCCGGTTTGCTACCCGCGGGATGCCCTGCCACAATCGGGATAACTGGGAAGTATGTTAAAGTACATTTTGATGTAACCACATACTTTTTGAGTCACATGTATCTAGATTCCTAATAATGTACAACTCAAAATATGCATGCAAGGCTAAAATTGTTTGGATGAAAGTTTAGGTTAACATTCGGGAAGCAGGATTGTACCTGCTCCAAGTCCGGCCCTTTCTGTCATTTGGTCTCTCATTTCATCCTCAGTCGCTCTCACTCTCAGTTTTACCCCTGTCTCATTTACCTGACTAATGTCTTCTCCATCCTCAATCATTTTACCCTCCCTGCTGCAATGCAGTGAATACAAGCCCTTTCTATAGTCGATTATCTAACCTGCTTCAACTGTCCTTTAAAATGCCTTTTATTACCGAGGAACGAAGATTCGGCATTCCAAGCAGTGAAAGGGATTTCAGACACGTGACTTTTAAGTCAAATATCCTACAACCTGTCCACTTGACCCTATTCCCTCCCAACTACTCTGCTCCCTCTCCTCCACTGCATGCCCACCCCTAACTCACCTCTTCAACCTGTTTCTCTCCACTGCCATATTTCCATCCTCCTTTAAACATGCGCTCATCTCACCTGTTCTAAAAAAAATCTCTCGATCCAGCCTCTCTCTCCAACTACAGCCCTATTTCTCTCCCCTTTGCCTCCAAACTAGTTGAGCGATTAGTGTACAACCACCTTTCTCACTTTCTCTACTTTCATTCCATTCTCGACTTTCTGCAATCAGTCTTTGGCCCCCAACATTCCACTGAAACTGCTCTCACAAAAGTGACCAATGTTCTGCTTACTGCAAAATCTAATGGTAATTTCTCCATACTCATTCTCCTAGAACCCTCTCTCACCCCCTTCTCCAAACATCCTTCACTCCATTAGACTTCATGACACAGTCCTTTCCTGGTTCACTTCCTACCTATCAAACCGCTCCTTAAGTGTTTCTACTTCATGCACATCCTCCCCTCCACTCCCACTATCTGTTGAGGTCCCACAAGTCTCTGCTCTTGGTCCTTTACTCTTTCATTGCACACCTCTTCTCTTGGGGCACTAATTTGCTTATTCGGCCTCCAATAGCACCTCTACGCTGATGATACACAAATCTATCTCTCTCTTTCACTGACCTCTCTCCTCTCTGTACTATCTCTTGTAACCAACTGTCTTTCTGCTATCTCCACATGGATGTCCCAATGCTACCTAAAGCTCAACATGTCCAAAACAGAGCTTATTATCTTCCCTCCTGCCAGAGTCACCACCTGCCCTCAAATCTCCCTCACTGTCAATAGCACCACCATTTCCTCAGTCTCCCAAGCCTGCTGCCTCGGTGTCACACTTGACTCCGCCCTCTGCTTTATTCCTCACATCCAGACTCTCTCCCAGTCCTTAGCAGGAAAAGTGGAAGAGAGAGTATGTATTGAGGGGCACTCAGAGGGTTGGGATAATGAAATGTATGTACATAAAGTAAAAAATAATAAATCTTTATTTGTATTCATTAAAATGCAAAAATTCCATTTATAATCTCAATAGTAATTCGATGTCCACAAAATTAGAGTAATGATTAAAAATGCAAATGACCTGTAAGAACCAGTAGTAAAATTACTGTTAAGAAGCAGTGTTACCTGCTGTACTGTGTTGCTGTATAGTATAATTCAAATAAGGATAAAAATATCCTGTATATAGTACTTCAAATTCCTTGAGTCTCTAAACTAACAGTGGCAGGGAGTCTTATGATAATCTTATAATCCTTCCATAGTGAGCTGTTATGCTAAGGATTATGTATCAGTATGTAAACACATGCACGGGTCTATACTGTTATCATACAGAATTAACAGTAGCATATAATTAATTATAGATGGCATCCTTCAGTATCGCAAGTGACTTAATTAAAAGACAAGAGAAATGGCAAGGCTATGCAGATGCAGAGTTTCTCTCTGATACTTCAGATATCAATGTTATCCCTAAGGGATGGTCACAATTACTTTATGATTTCAAAAAACTCATGTTCAAACAAACAAAGACCTTTTGGAATAAAACTTTGTTTATTAATTATACCAAACAAAAGATGATTCCAAGGGGCTTACGGCCTAAAGTTTACCCAGCTTTTGAACTGGCCAACGAGGAACTTAGAATAAAATGGGAATCAGCGAAATTTTCTAATGACCTTATGGGTATTTTGATTGAACATGACAGTCTCCTATTGGATGAACTCTCTCGGGAGATTGCTATACTTAGTGAAAAACTCAAACAATATGAGGAGCTTGATCATTTTAAGAAATCATATGATAAATTCCAACAAGATCTGGACTATTTTGAAAAAATGGTAATTGACAAAAAACGCGGCAAATTTACGAGAGATAAGAATGACTATATTAACAATAAGGTATTCAAATGGGATACTCGGAAAGTTAATAGAAATAGATCTAATCCAGGTACCTCAGAGGTAGAGTCATCGGAAGGTGACATTCTGGACTCCTCCCCAGAACAAAGAGCCAAACGATCCACTATGAGGAATTTTTTGGGCTCAAACCCCAGATACAAAGAAGGTGGTGGCAATCCAAATCTAAACAAATACGAAGGGGGGGGCAAGAGACACAAGAGAAAGGAAAAGGAAGGCTATGGAAGAGCAGGAATTCCCAACTCAACAATCTTACAGAAAAAACAACAGACGAGTACGTTATTAACAGATGATATGAAAGTTATCAATCTATCCGATAAAGTTCCTAACCAATATCACATTTCATTTTTAAGCAGGGGTCTTTCTTTCTCACCAGTTCAAAAATTTGACAGATTTGAATGGGAGAAAGACCTCATGCTTTTTTCCAGGAAATTACTTTTAAAAAAGTTCTTTATTACCAAACAAAGAGAACAAGCCACCACTGTGGACATGTACACCAATCCTGATATCCCTATTTTTGATACTGAAGCCGAAATACAGGCACTACAAATTCTAGAGGAATTGGATTCTTCTAGTAATGAGCCTAGTGATGCAACTAGTCAATCGGATCAACCAATACAATTTAAAACCCCAAAAATTTCTCCCGATGTATCGATCTGTCCTCAAGTAAAAACTTTTAGAGACATGGTATCCCATGATTTGGATTTACTGTACCAAACGAGATGTAGAGGGAATTCCAATAATAACTTATCTAAAAATGAAAAAGCAGCGCTTAAAGAGATAGAGGACTGGAAGGATATCATTATAAAACCCTCAGATAAGGGCGGTAATACAGTTCTGTGGCCCCGAAAAACGTATTTAAAGGAAGTTTATAAACAACTGAATAATGGTGATTGCTATAAACGCCTCATTTTTAATCCTACAGATAACTTCTTGTCCCAGTACAATCACTTGATTGAAAATGCCTTTTCAAGGGGCACCATCACTCAATCAGACTTCCAATTTCTCTCTGTTGACAACCCGAAAATATCGACATTTTATCTACTCCCTAAGGTTCACAAAAACGAACGTAATCCAACGGGGAGACCCATCATTTCTGGGGTGGTTTGTCTTACAGAAAAAGCCAACCGATTCATTGATATACATCTATGGGATTATGTGAAAAGCTTAGACTCATATGTCAGGGACACTCTGGATGTACTATCCAAACTTAATAACATCACTGTCAATGAAAACACTTTTTTTGCCTTGTATGATGTCGAATCCCTCTATTCTAACATTCCTCACAAACTGGGAGTAGAAGCAGTTAAATACTTTTTGAACATGGCATGTAGTGATAACTTTCATAAGTTCCTGATTACACTCTTAGAATTTGTGTTGTTCAAAAATTACTTCCTTTTTGAAGAAAATTTTTTTCTTCAAATTCGAGGGACTGCTATGGGCACAGTGTGTGCCCCAACGTATGCCAACTTGTTTCTGGGTTGGTGGGAGAGAGAGTTTGTTTTTATTGATGCCAAAAGTGTATATTCTAGCCACATTATTTTGTGGCTCAGATACATTGATGACATACTCATTCTATGGGAAGCAGATGTTAGCCTTACGACTCTCTTGAATACTAATACCTTGAATTTGAGACTTACCTCAGAGATACAGGAATTTTAAATAAATTTTCTTGACCTGACTGTTTTTAAATCAAATGATGGGAGGCTTAATACAGATGTCTATCGTAAACCAACGGCCACTAATAGTCTACTGCATGCGACCAGTGCGCATTACCCTGCAGTAATACGTGGAATTCCGAAAGGAGAAATGCTCCGGTTACGCAGAAATTTCTCGGACAAAGATACTTAGAACAAGAGAGCTACAGAATTAAAAGTTAGACTCAAATGTAGAGGATACAGTAACAAAATCATTAATAAAGCTGCTAATATGGCCAATTTAAAAGATAGGGACACTTTAATTTACCCTGCCCCCAAATCAGACAACAAAGATAATCAACTTCGTATGATTGGTACATATTGTCAGGAATGGAAATTAATCAATGACATTTTTCAGAAACACCTTAAGATCCTAAAATCTAATGATGATCTAAAAGAGTTTGTTGGAGACCGTATTCTAATGACCTGGAGAAGGTCAAGAAATATTAAAGGCCATCTAGTTCACAGCGTTTTATCTCCAGTAAAACAATTTACCCCAATAACAACAGGCTTTTTTAAATGTGGTCTTTGCCGTGCTTGTCAATATATGAAACAAACAAAAAATTACTTTGACCGCTACTCTAAGAACTGGCAGATCAAACAATTCTTAAACTGTAATTCGCCGATTGTTATCTATTGCCTTACTTGCCCATGTAACTTTCATTATATAGGGATGACCACCAGACCCTTTAAAGTTAGGGTCTTGGAACACGTGGGCAATGTGAGAAGAGCAAATAAAGACAAGGAGAATTTTAAACAACTAACCTCTGTGGCCAGACATTTCTTAAGACATTTCTTAGGATGCCATAATTCTGACCCTAAATTGCTCCAAGCTTTTGCTAGGGAACAAATTACGCTAGGTCTAGGGCTAGAATTACTTAGAAGGGAAACCAAAAAGATCTTTATTATGAACAGTCTAGCCCCACATGGTCTCAATGACTTCAATAACTACATGGTATATTTATAGCTTATTGAAGGAATCTTGTTTGTATTACCAATGTGATTTACATACTTACCTTCATTAACTTAAACTTACTTCTATACACGATTTTTCTAATTCGGGATGACTGCTTTAGATTGTAGATACTATAATTTTAAGATATGGTTATAGTTATTTCAATCCTTCTAAAGTGGAGCTTCAATTTTCCCTTTTATCACATTGTATTTTTCACTACACATGGTCCCAAAGGATTTAAAAATATATTACTTGTTTAAATTACAATTTAATCCTTATTCTCTATCCATATTTATCTCTTAATAATTAAGTTTTCTATAATAAATACACTCTAAATATTATAATCAAATATTTAGAACTCCCCATAATTATTATTATATATTATTTATATGTATATTTTTTTTAAAGTTATTTTTTATTTTTTCATTTATCCTTCACAACCACTAGGCACCATTGGTCACTCACGGTTACCTATACGACTTTTTAATGGTTATATACCATTTACTTTTAAAAGTACTAATCTTATTATACACTAGCTGTAAATGCTATATTAGGCCAGTAAACAAATACATATTTTTCTAGTTGCTAATTAACAACCGACTTCTATTATACCCCTTATACTTTTCTCACTAAAATTACTATGGCTTATATTCATGCTATTTAGCACTGTATTCTTCTTAACAATCAAATGACTCTTCTGATCGCAGGGGGTGTTAATTGAATGTTATAAATGTTTCTACAACATCGGTACTGTAACATTGTTCAATATACCTGTCAATCTCATGACTCCACCTTTGTTTGCCAAAAACGTCACTGATACTGACGTCACATTGAAGGCGTGGTTACATGCTTTAAATAGCATACTGAAGGGCTGCCTCTGGTTGCCTTTGATAAAGCCAATTAGCGAAACGTGCGTTGGGCGTTTCTGTGCTCTACTGTCTCTTCACCTTTATATACTAATCTCTCATACAGTGGCTGCTGCTATAAAATGCTAGGGATACGCTATGCTATTGCTACAGTATACACAATTATCTTTATCTTAGCAGCGATTCCTATGCAATTATACTCGCTGCTTACAGCCGCTTCTAGCAGGGCCCCCTTAAGAACATCTTGGGCCCCCGGGCACAGCAGTGCACCGGGGCCCCTATATATACAAAAAAAAAAATTTTTATGATTATATATATGGGCCCTGCAGCCCAGGGGAACCCATCGGAGGCAGCAAAAAAAAAGAAAACCTGAAAAAAAAGAAGAAAATACTTACCTTGCGATCAGCTGGCGATCCGGCTCCCTCCGTGGTCTCTTCTTCCGTCGCGCTCCGCAATGGATGTCGGGCGGGTGTGATGACGTCACGCCCGACATGCACTGAGAGCGCGACGGAGGAGGAGACCATGGAGGGAGCCGGATCGCCAGCTGAGAGCAAGGTAAGTATTGTCTTCTTTTTTTTCAGTTTTTTTTTGCTGCCTCCAACGGGCCCCCCTGGGCTGCAGGGCCCCCCTGGGCTGCAGGGCCCCCCTGGGCTGCAGGGCCCCCGGGCACCTGCCCATTGTGCCCAATGGGAAAGACGGCCCTGGCTTCTAGGCAGATTCCTCCACAGGGAGTCCTCTCCTGGACAGGCAGCTTTGATTACATATGCTAAGTTACTCACAGTGGGTTCCTTTATTTACTGTGCTTGCATAATACAATCGGATACATTACTGACAATACCTTTCCGGATCTTATAGACGCTGAGAGTTCAGATCTATAGATAGCTGGAAATTTGTTTCATTTTACTTAAAGGGAATTTAAGATTTTATTAGATCAATCCCTTCATTATACTGCCGATTATTAACTACATAAGGCAGGCTTGATTTTAGGAGTTTTTCCAGTAATTTAATTTAATTAACATAAGTATGTTTACATACTGATACATAATCGTTAGCGTAACAGCTCACTATGGAAGGATTATAAGATTATCATAAGACTCCCTGCCACTGTTAGTTTAGAGACTCAAGGAATTTGAAGTACTATATACAGGATATTTTTATCCTTATTTAAATTATACTATACAGCAACACAGTCCAGCAGGTAACACTGCTTCTTAACAGTAATTTTACTACTGGTTCTTACAGGTCATTTGCATTTTTTAATCATTTCGCTAATTTTGTGGACATCGAATTACTATTGAGAATTATAAATGGAATTTTTGCATTTTAATGAATACCAATAAAGATTTATTATTTTTTACTTTATGTACATACACTTCATTGTCCCAATTCTCCGAGTGCCCCTCAATACATACTCTCTCTTCCACTTTTTCTGCTAACATATGTTGTTATATGTGAGGGTGCACCATTTCCAGAGACTCAATATATACATTAGTCATTATTTTTTATGACTTTTTAAGTATCTCTGGTTTCCTTTATTAGGGTTTGCCCAGTGCGGTTCACAATTTTCCAGTTCTCTCCCAGTCCTGTCGACTTCACCTTGGAGTCACCGCAAAACACCTCCTACCCAGTAGGAGGTCCGTTATGCAATGAACGCACCTCTATGTACTGTATTAAGTGATTTTCCCACGCTATTGGGGAAATCACCTAATACTGTAAATAGAGCTTACGCAAGTAGCGTAGTTCATTGCGCATGTGCTACGCTACTTGCGTAAGCTCCATTTCAGGGTTTTTTCACTAAACTCGCAGGTAAACACCCGCGATTTGCTGCGATTTTAACACGCTGGCAAAATCGCACCTTGATACATTTACCCCCTGCTCTTGTCTACGGTAAAATAATTCACCAGAATTAGTGACACCTCTGCTGTAACTCCACCTGATAAACTATCAACATCCAAAGAATATTGGAGGATTATTTTCAATTTTTTTGAACGGTATAAAGTCAACAGTTTTATTAACAAAGAACAACGTTGTTTGCAGAAGTAATGTAAGCATGGATGTCTAAATAGACGTGTATATGTATTACCTTTCACTTTGCTGTTGTTTTATCAGTATTGCACAAAGTGTTTGTAATCTGCACTTTACATCAAAGGTACCTAACTATATTATAATTTTGTGGGAATTGGGGCTGATTCGAAGCTCAGTGATGAACTTGCTTTTTGCTGTGAATTACAATGGCAGTTTTTAGTGCATTGTCTGGCACCTTGGATTGGTCTGGGTCTGATAAAAGCACACATCCCACGGGGGGAGGGTCAGTGCTCATCGCCATGTATTAGCTGTAGAATTATCACAGTTATCCAAGGAACGGTTGGAGCGATCAAATGAACCATAAATGATTTCATGATCCAAGGACAATTCCATCTTGCACCACTTTTCTTTACTGACACTGCTGTGTGACAATGTGTCCTAGATGTGCTAGGAACTGCCGTGTGTTTGAGTCATTGCTCTGTCGCTTAGCATCCAGCCAGGTCGCTGCAGTCTTTGTTTGAAAGTGTATGAAAATAGTACTGTGACTTGTGAGATGGTCCAAATTGACTTGAAATAGTGTTATTGAGATTAATAATAATGTAGGGGGAAAAAAGCAAAATTAAGGGATTTGAGCAAAAAACGTAGGGATTTAAGAAAAAATAGGGATCGAAAACCAAAACACGCGAGGCCGGTTTTGCCAAAACCAAAACACAAAGTTTATACAGATCCAAAACCAAAACCAGAACACTGGGATCAGTGAACATCTCTACTTTTATACAGATTTACACAGATAACCTGCAGGAGGTAATCTTGCCTCCTCCCCCTTTAACCAATCTAGGTGCTTCACCTTTTTAAATTGCTGCAACATCTGAGGTTTTATATTGAATGTTTACCATAGGATATAACATTTTCTCTAATCTTGCTTTTAGCACAAGTTAACTTACAAAATTCACATTAATCTGTGATCATTTGCATCCTGACACACATAGGCAGTCTATCAGAAAGTCTAATTACTCCTCCTGTGCTTTCAGACTCAGCAGACGTGTTGGTCACTCAGCGCTGAAAAGATCTAATTAACATGAGATTACCTGTTTCCAGACATTGTCAAAAACACCCCCTCCACACATATGCTTACTTGGGATTTCCTATAGAAAAGTTACAAAACTTAAACATGACATACTGTCTCATAAATCAATACCTCAGAAATCAGTACATTTGCAATAATATAAATATAACATTTAAAACCTTTAAGTACAGCATGTTTATTTTTGGGACTATTTTGGTTTGAGATAACCAACTTGTGTCTGTTAATGGCAAAGAGCGTTCTGTGGACCTCTAGAGAAGTTATTAAAATTATATTCTGCAAAATTTTAGAACATACAGAAAATTATTGTGGCAACTGATGATTCTTTATGCAATGTCACAGTAGAAAAAGAGTGGGGTCTTTTCCATTGTCCAATCACTGGCTTAGTAGGGTCCGATGTTAGTTAGGAAATGCATGGGGTAGTCTTGCATTAGTCTTGTTTCTGAGACGCTTCTCTGTTTCTGATAGCAGACAGACTTACAGTGATGTACAAAGCCCCAAATTCCTCTGGAAGGTTTGACAGTGGCATTTTTAAAATGTCCTTATCCCCCTTCCTACGTTCTAAAGAGCGGTGAAATACTAAAGACAAGCTTGAATTCCAACTTATGAGAAGCACTGCTGGAAGTGAACTTGACAAAGGTCTCTAACATACATATAAAAGATTGTGTGAGTGTAAGGAGCTAATGCATCTCATTCCACACATTTGAGTTATGTCCTGTCTGTAGTTAACCCTGACTATGTATCAATCATTAAACAAAGTTTAATGTGTAAGTTTCTGTTTGTTAGACTTTCTCATTCATATATTCAAATGTTAATTTTTACAATAGACAGAACAGTGTATAGTGAGTGAATGAATATAATACTATAACTTCAAGATATACTATCACCTAGATAAAAGAGTTTAGGCGCCCCATGCATCTGTATTTAACAGGGATGTGCCGGCAAAGCAATAAATGTTATCACTTTTAAATGGTGTCACAGAGAATAAGGGTGTGGGAGGATGAAGGTCAAGCCACAATCTCTTGCATACGGTTTGTGATTGGTCCAAACACACAACCTTCCCCACCTTTTTTTTTTAACCATGGCTGTAAATGAAACGGACTAGCCCAGCAAAAATGGCTGCAAATAGCATCCCCCCAGCATAAGTGCACATTATAAAATATTTGACTAGCTGGTAGTGCTGATTTAAAAGGAACTATAGCATGGTCCAAACAATTAAATAGAAAAAGTATGGAAATCTAGCAGACAATTATCTTAAAGTAACAGATTTTAATTTCCGTCCCCAATTATACTCTATTCATTTATTAATTAATTTATGCATTCAATAAATCATTCATCTCTGAAATAAATAATTTGTACAACTACCTGTTTTATATTTTTTGGGTTGTCCATATATTGAAGCTAGTTTTATTTGTCTTTATTCTGGATACAATTATAGGAACATCAAATAAATGTTAAATGTTAAAAAGTGGAGACAGTTGTACTTTAAGAACTATAGTTTCTTAGCTGTGATCCTGTTCCATTTGTGATCAAAGGTTGATTCCGGTTTTGAATGTTTGTGAAATATGATTCAATTAAAGTCTGACCTTCAGCAAATGTAAAACTTCTGGAAGTGTCATCCAGGTTGCTAAGGAAGTGAAAGAAGATCCTTTTCTATGACAGTGTTAGAAAAGGGTTATTCACCGGCAGGGGCAAGCCTTGGAACAAAAATTGGTAAAAAAAAAATGTATATACATGTTCCACTAGGGAACTGTTATTACTTTGATATGATGAAATCACCTGAATTATTAATCTCAAAATGTATATTAAACACGGATATGACCCATAAGTGGATTTCTAATGGCATATTCTTTTCTTTAATTTACACATAACATGACATCTTTTTGAATTACATATTAATAAAGATTGAAATTTTAATTTACTCTTCCCCTTTCACAAATATCCATCTATCCATCTATCTCTATCTATCTCTATATATCTCTATCAGCAAATGTTTATAGCTTATTGACAATTTCCGAGGTCTTTCCTTTGTATTACCTATTGTTTAAGGGCAATAGAAATCTTCAATATAAAAGTCACTATTCTAAAAATTTCTTATGAACTATCGTCTAATTGAAGCGTTAGTCATATGTTGCTCAATACCGGTGTGGTGATTGATACTGTGGTTGACTGGCATATTATAATTCAATGGTAAAAATAGACAAAGGTGGCGATACATTGTGTGCCTTGGAGCTATTGTCTGGGTGTTGTCCACCAATCATTAAGTCTGGATTTGTTAAGCAATACCACATTTGTTTAACACCCAATATTGTTTTGAGCAATTAATACTTCATAGGCCGTGATTATTACATCCAAATACAGGTTGGTTAAATTGTGATGTATATTGATCCCTTATTCGTCAATTATAAGCAAATGTAGGATTCTGTGTTTAAAAGTGTAATCGCTACCCACAGTTTCCTTTAAACAATTGTGTTCTAATAAATATCCCTTTAAATTGTCTTATGAATTACAACTGAAAGGAAGACAATCATGTACATTAACATCACATGATTATCATCATCATCTAATATATAAAAGCCTAGCGGCGTGTGTTAGTGTGTGTGTGTGTGTGTGTGTGTGTGTGTGTGTGTGTGTGTGGAAAAAACTACAGAGTGCTCAAGCTGCAGTGCCACCTGCTGGGCGGAGTTATATACTACACTGACCTACTAAATTCTTAGCATTATCTAATATATAAAAGCCTAGCGGTGTGTGTTAGTGTGTGTGTGTGTGTGTGTGTTGAAAAAAATTATTTTCTCAGAAAGGGCTCATCCAATTGACCTGAAATTTGGTATACTGACATTATTTGACAAAAAAATTATAATAGTGAAGTCAGTTAACTTCCATCATCCCCCCTTCCACCCGTGGGAGGGGTAGTAAAGGCTCAATTTACGAGTTGAGGGCTCAAACTCATATTCGTGAGGTAATTTTACCTCATGAACACACATGCTGTGTTAGTGTGTGTGTGGAAAAAACTACCGGGTGACAGAGTGCTCAAGTTGCAGCGCCATCTGCTGGGCGGAGTTATATACTACACTGACCTACTAAATTCTTAGCATTATCTAATATATAAAAGCCTAGCGGCGTGTGTGTGTGGCGATGAAGATGACAAGAACCTTTTTAACACCTTAAGTAGCTTGATTTGACTAGAATGCATGAGTATCATGCACGGGTTAACTTGTTTATTAATATAGCGCCAGCAGATTCCATAGCGTTTTACAATTGGGAACAAACGGTAATAAAACAATACTGGGTAATATAGAGATACAGAGAGGTAAGAGGGCCCTGCTCGCAAGCTCACAATCTATGGGACAATGGTTTATTACACAAGGGTAAGTGCTACATCATATTGAATATTTGTCCAGCTAGAATACAAAGGTTACAAAGTATTTAGTGAGCTGTATGCTGAGTCACACAACTATGTTGGTCAGACGGTTGTTGTCTTGTGTTAGCTGTGTAGAGGGTGGTAATAGGGTAACCTAGGGAGATTAAGAGGGTGCTAGAGGAATATTTTAAGCTTGCCTGACGAGGTGGGTTTTGGTTTCTGGTTCCTAGACCTATTCATGAATATTAGCTATGCAAATGTTCTATACACACCTTTCAGCCCTTCAGCCATTTTAACTCACAAAGAAGGAGAGGAGTTCATAGGAGCCTGAAAGGTTAGTACTAAGCAAATGTAGGATTTTGTGTTTAAAAGTTTAATCACTTCCCACAAATACCTTTAAACAATTGTGTTCTAATAAATATTTCTTTATATTGCCTTTTGAGTTATAACTAAAAGGAAGGCAATCATGAACATTGAGGTCAAATGTTTCTCAGAGCACACACTGATGTGCCATATAGCTCCTATGAAAGTTGTTTATTATATATCTGGGAATTGCATATTTTGCTCTCTGCAGGTTTTAAAATACTATAGAGCTCCGTTTCTAACAGTATAAACATATCCTACGGACTCAGGTTACCAGTTATATTCCAAGTATTTTCATTTGCATTACCAGTAAAGCACTTTAAATATTGATGTATATGGTTATATATACTAGAGTAATATATTTATTGAAGGCACAAATCTTCCATATAACTCCAATAAAAGTTGTACTGTTAAGTGACGTTTGAATAACGGTCTCTATGTATCTAACTATTATCCAGATATAGTTGCAGATTTTATGACAATAGACAGTAAAATAAAACAATATTATATCCTAATAACAAGATCGGGGCTTTAGGATAATAATCTTATTCTAGTTTCATTTAAAACCTTCAAGTACAGTAGTTTTGGTTTTGTGGTCTTGGTTTGAGAATATAAATTTGTGTCTGTCCTTGGGAGATGCCCTCACATTCCATCTCTTATAGCCGTGGTTACCATACTTGTTCATTTCCTGGTCTCTGGGAGAATATGCTTAGATAACATCACGCTAATGCAGTTCAGTACAAAGATCATGATGTCTCTGAAACCTGGTTTGTGATAGTTCAAATGAGGTGCCTGTGGAAAAACAGCTAAAATATGCAATCATTGTCTCAGACATGGGGAGGAGGTGAGTTGCCTCCTGAGACATTCTGTGGTGAGCAATGATATGTTGAGTGTGTGTTTGTTCACAAGGTCCAACACCTGAGAGAGGGTGTCACTAAAATGTATTAGCTAGTAGACAGACGGCTAGGATTTTGTTTATGTTTTGTTTTGCTTGCAAGCTGGTAAATAAACTAGCTGTGGCTTTTAACCTGAAACCCCTGGACTTGTGTGGTTTACTGCTGCTGTTCGTCGCCTGATTATATTACAATATATATATATATATATATATATATATATATATATATATATATATTAGGTAGAGCAGTGATATATTCCACGTTACCGTAGTGCTTGATATTATATCATTGAGTATAATATTACATAGATTTACATTTACCCCCTGAAGTGTCCTTTTTTTAGTAGTACTTTTTTTCTTTTTGATTCATTAGTGCATATATCTTACTACTGAGAGCACCCTAACAATATATGTAGATTACTATATGTATTGGTACAATGATATCTAAGGGGGTTTATTTGATACTACACTATGGCTTTCTAATGCAGTTGGTTTACTCTTTCCTAAATATTATTATTATTATTATTATTATTATTATTATTAATTTTTATTTATAGGGCGCCACAAAATTTCCACAGTACAGTACAGAAACAAACAGTAGGACAGTACAAGGTAAAACAGCACAGTATAAAAACAATAACAATATAACTCAGGTAGCTCAAAGCACAGCTGGGAAGAAAGGCTGAAAAAGTGAGGAAGAGCGAGGGAAATTCAGTAGAAGCTGGAAACCTGTGCCCAAGAGTCAGGGCGCAGTTGACAAATACCAAAATTATTTGGAGTACTCCAGTTTCTCATCATTTTGCTTCTTTATTCATACATATTTTCAAATGTTGATTTCTACAAATTGCAATGCAGTATAGTGAATCAGCAAATATAAAATGATTACTAAAAGATTGCCTAACATCTAGGCTATAAAGACTAGAAAATAACTCAAATAAACTTAATTTATATGAGTCATTTGTTTTCAGCTGTCTTCTTCAGGCATCAACACACAAAGTCAAACTTTTCTGCTGCAGCCAAGGATTCCCTGAGATGCTGCCAAAAGGACTAGTAAGCTAGAGAGATGCCCAGAGGAGGTGGCACTTAACATGCAGGCTCATGTAAAACCTTCAAGTGCAGTAGATTTGTTTTTGGGATTATCTTGGTTTGAGACTTGTGTCTGCTACTGGCAAAGAGGATTCTGTGGACCTCAAGAGAGGTTAGTCAAATGATATTCTGCACAATTTTAGTACCTACATTAAATTGGTGTGGGAACTGGTGATTCTTTACTCAATGTCACAGTAGGAGAAGAGGGGAGGCTTTTACATAGGTCAATCACTGGCTTATGAGGGTGCAATGTTAGTTAGGAAGTGTCTGGGGTAGTTTTGCATTAGTCTTCTTTCTCATATGTTTCTCTGTCTCTAATAGCGGACAGATTTACAGGGGTGTAAAGAGCGCAAAATACTCTGGAGGGCTTGATGGTGGCATTTTCAAAATGTCTTTATTCCCCACCCTGGCTTCTAAGGAGCAGTGATATACTATAGCCTAGCTTTAATTCCAGCTTATAAGAAGCACTACTGGAAGTAATTTGTTGCCTGAATCATTAAGGATCTTAACTTAGGAAACTTCTTATTTCAGTCTCCTGGACACAAACATATTACAATACAAGGGGTTAAAATTAGTATTCTTTTTTGCACATAAGTTAAATACTGACTGTTTTTTCATGTAGCACACAAATACTTGATAGCTTATTTGTTCACTGAAATTTAAAGTTGATATTTGTGTGCTGCATGAAAAAAACAGTCAGTATTTCACTTATGTGCAAAACAGAATACTAATTTGCACTCCTTGCATCCACTAGGTGGTAGTGCTGCTAAAAAAAATTAAATAGTCAACACTGTAAAAATCTACACCAATTATACTCTATTAATTTATTAATTAATGTATGCACTCAATATATCATTCATCTCTGAAATAAATAATTTGCACAACTACCTGTTTTATATTTTCTTGGTTGTCCATATATTGAAGCTGGTTTAATTTTCCATTATTCTGGGTACAATTATAGGAATGTCTAATAGGTGTAAAATGCTAAAAAGTGGTGACAGTTGTACTTTGAGAACTATAGTTTCTTAGCTGTGATCCTGTTCTATTTGTGATCCAACGTTTATGCAGGTTTTGAACGTTTGTGAAATATGACCTTCAGCAAAATGTAAAACATCAGTAAATGTCATCCAGGTCACTAAAAAAGTGAAAGAAAATCATTTTCTATGACAGTGTTAGAAATGGATTATGCCCTAGCAGGGGCACACCTTGGAGCAAAAAAGTGTGTAAAAAAAAATGTATATACATGTTCCGCTAGAAAAAAGGAAGGTAAAGAGTAAATTAAAGTTTCAATCTTTATTAATATGTATTAAAATTGTTATAAAAGCTAAATATTTAAAAATATTTAAAAAGATGTCATGTTATGTGTAAATAGAAGAAGAGAATAGGGCATTAGAAATTGATCCACTTATGGGTCTTATCAGTGATTATTATACATTTTGAGATGATTTCACCCTGTCACATTAATAACAGTTTCCTTTTTAAGAGGTAGAGAAAATATTTTTCCAATTTAATAATAAAGAATCATCATTATCACCATTTATTTATATAGCGCCACTAATTCCGCAGCGCTGTACAGAGAACTCACTCACATCAGTCCCTGCCCCATTGGAGCTTACAGTCTAAATTCCCTAACACACACACACAGACAGAGAGGGAGAGACTAGGGTCAATTTTGATAGCAGCCAATTAACCTACCAGTATGTTTTTGGAGTGTGGGAGGAAACCGGAGCACCCGGAGGAAACGCACGCAAACACAGGGTACAAACTCCACACAGATAAGGCCATGGGCGGGAATTGAACTCATGACCCCAGTGCTGTGAGGCTGTGACATGTTTATCATGTGCTAACCACATAGCCACCGTGCTGCCCCAGACAGGAGTGCCCTCAAGCACTGTCTTGGCACAAACTCTTTATAGAGTGCTTATATATTATTTAGGAGTCTTTTATCATTTTAATTGTTAAATAGTTACATAGATATAAATGTGTGCTTTCCGGATAGATTGAACTTGTATTCAGAACGGGGATCAGTTCACATTAAATGTGCGGCATATGCCTACAGCACAGTGCCACTGGGGCTAACATTGTGGTGTCACAGAGTTATGGCCATGGATTTAATTGCAAACCAATCGTGTTTACTCCCACACTGCAACTTTAAAAGGGAACTGTTATTACTGTGATATTTTGAAATCAGCTGAATTATTAATCTCAAAATGTATAAGGATCATGGATATGACCCATAGGTGGATTAATTTCTAATGCCCTAATCACTTATTTTATGCAGAAATAGCAGCGCATATTTTTAAATGACATGCTAATAAAGATTGAAATCTTAATTTATTCTATATATATATATATATATATATATATGACTATACATGCCACGTGACCTTTGACCCCACAGTTTTGGAGAGAAAGGTTGATCTTTGGAATCAGGCAGATCAGTCATTTAATAATTTTCTTTGCTCATCTTAATGAACTTAGGGCTAGATTTACTAAGCTGTGGGTTTGCAAAAGTGGGGATGCTGCCTATAGCAACCAATCAGATTCTAGCTTTCATTTATTTAGTCCTTTCTACAAAATGACAGCTAGAATCTGATTGGTTGCTATAGGCAACAACCCCACTTTTTCAAACCTGCAGCTTAGTAAATCTAGCCCTTACTTTACACCAGATACTAATAATACTTGGCTGCACTTTCTGCTATTAAACCCGTGTTCAAGCTTTCTAAATCAAGGCAGTTGGTTTGGTTTGCAAAATTTGTATGCGCTCCCTTGTATGAATTTAATCGCTAACCATTTTTACTGCCACCCAGAGAAGATAGTATTTGCCATTTTACATGACTTTTAATATGTGCTTTCTGATTCCTAAACCTGTTCATGAATATTAGCTATGGAAATGTTCTACACACACATACACACCTTACTGTCCTTCAGCCATTTCAACTTACCAAAGAAGAAGAGAAGCTCATAGGAGCCTGAGAGGTTAGCACTGCAGAGGTTCTGTTTTCTCATCTTCTTCTATTATGGTATCTGGTTGGCTTCTCCCGACTCTTCTCCACCGACTGTGTCACAACATCTTAATTGATGCCCTCGAGGCCTAAGGTGCAGAGAACCAGGTGCCTCTCAACATTATCACTATATATATATATATATATATATATATATATATATAAATATATATATATATATATATATATATATAATATATATATATATATATGTAAATGTTTATAGCGTATTAACACTTTCTGAGGTTTTTTCCTTGTATTATTACCTATTGTTCACGTAGACGCTTCTTCAATAGAGAAGTCATTATTCTAAAGTTTCTTATGAACCATCGTCATATTGAAGCGGTAGTCATATGTTGCCCAGTATCGGTCTGGTGATTAATACTGTGATTGATTGACATATCATAATTCAATGGTAAAAATAGACAAAGGTGGCAATACATTGTGTGCCTTGGAGCTATTGTTCGGGTATTGTCCAGAAATAATTAAGTGTGATTTTGTTAAGCAATAAAATATTTGTTTAACACCCAATAGTGTTTTGAGCAATTTATACATCATTATTACATTTAAATACAGATTGGTTAAATTGTGATGTATCTTGATCCCTTAATCGTCAATCATAAGCAAATGTAGGATTTTGTGTTTAAAAGTGTAATCACTTCCCACAGATACCTTTAAACAATTGTGTTCTAATAAATATCTCTTTATATTGTCTTATAAATTACAACTGAAAGGAAGGCAATCATAAACATTAAGGTCACATGTTTATCAGAGCACACACTGATGTGCCATATAGCTCCTATGAAAGCTGTTTATCATGTATCTGAGAATTGCATATTTTGTTCTCTGCAGGCTTTAAAATACTATAGAGCTTCGTTTCTAACAGTATAAACATATCCTACGGATTCAGGTTACCACTTATATTCCAAGTATTTTAATTTGCATTACTCGTAAAGCACTTTGAATATTGATGTATATGGTTATATATATACTAGAGTAATATATTTATTGAAGGCACAAATCTTCCATATAACTCCAATAAAAGTTGTACTGTTAAGTGACGTTTGAATAATGGTCTCTATGTATCTAACTATTATCCAGATATAGTTGCAGATTTTATGACAATATAGAGTATAATAAAACAATATTATATCCTAGCAACAAGATGGGGATTATAGAATAATCATTTTATTATAGTTTCATTTAAAACCTTCAAGTACAGTAGTTTTAGTTTTGTGGTCTTGGTTTGAGAATATAAATTTGTGTCTGTCCTTGGGAGATGCCCTCACATTCCATCTCTCATAGCCGTGGCTACCATGCTTCCTTCCTTCATTCCTGGTCTCTGGGAGAATGTGCTTAGATGTCATCATATTAATGCAGTTCAATACTAAGATCATGATATCTCTGAAACCTGGTTTCGGATAGTTGAAATGAACTGACCTAATCCTTCAAACTGTTCTATCTGCCGGAAGTGACCTTCCACAACACAGAAATTCCAATGTATTAATTTGCATTCACACATTACACATAGTTAACTCTGTAAATGCCTTATCAAGGTTCAAGCTGGTTACTGTAGCCGGCAGCTAGACTTGACTAACCTTAACTGTACCAATGTATCCAATGTGCTGTAGTGCAAGCAAGTGGAATATAAAAATTTTTAGATTTAAAAGAAGAAATTGCTTCTTAAGAGTCACTAACAACCAAAAAAAAGTGCACAATAAAAGCGTGTTCACAGATTTGCTAATAAGTAGATAGTGATTTAATGAAGTCAGGTAATGCTTTAAGTAACTTTTGAGTTGATATAGTAGGAAAATGCTCTAGTCTCTTTTGAAGTCCTGAATTGGTTTAGAATGGTCAAAGGAAGTATGAAGAAATTCATAATGTCGAGAAATTGCTCTGTGTGTGGGAGGACCATAGTACCTAAAAGATTAGCCTAGTCAGTTGTAGGTATAGAACTAAGGACTTTGTGGGCATAGTATGAGCTTTTAAAACTGCAAATCTATACAGGCCCACAACATTAAATTTCTCTATAGTCTATACGTAATGAAGTCCCTCCCGTTTCCAAGAGGTAAAGGGATCATGAGTACATCCCTTTTGGAAGCCAGTATTACACACGAGGAGCAAATGTAATGATTAGTATGGATGCAGTTTGGCTTTATTATGCAAGATAAGCCAAATTTTCTTGTTGACATTAACAATTGATTATACAGAATGTGTGGGGGTATCTCCTGAGAGGAGTATGTAAGAAGACAACAATATTGAGATTATCAAGGACATTTTTTTCAAGTGTGGGGATATAATGTTTCATCATGAATCCAATCGCTTAAATATCTCAAAACGTATCATGATTATACGCGATTACTTGAATACTGCCTTTTGATTTTGATAAACACAGTCTAATCAAACCTATATGAGTTAGAAAATCATTATGTTTCAACAGGAAAGGTAAAGTTTAATGTGTATATGGTAGTTTAGGGAAAAATACCATTTTAATAACATTGACTCGCTATTTTCAGAGCAAAACACTACAGCTAACCTCCACCCTAGGGGCTGTCTGTTATAAAATGGAACTTGAGAAAACGAGGGAGGACTATATAGATAGCTCGAGTTTTGGAAGTAACTTTTCTCCGGAAATGACGTTTTGTCTCTTTTTGATATCCGAAATTGTCACACAAAACTAGAGATGGGCGGACTCGTTTCCCCCGAGATCCGAATTCATCCGAATTCAGCCTATCCGAGTACCGAGCCGAGCACGCTCGGTACTCTGCCGCCCGTTCGGAATCGAAATTGAGGCAAAACGTCATCGTGACGTATTCGTATTTCTGAGCTCGGTTCTCGCGAGATTTGAAAAGCATAAATACCAGCCTCCACAGCAATCCATCGCCATTTGACAGAGGGAGAGAGCAGGGTTAGGTCACAGATTATATCAGCGCAGGGACAGAGCAGTAATTGGACACATTATTGTTTCTATTCAATACCATTCTAATCTTAATACCAGTTGTTACAGCAATAAGAGGAGGATAGAGGAGGGTTTTTGTTCAATTTCTGGCACTCCAAGTGCTTCTGGGGTGTTCCCCATTCTTTTGCATTAATTTTTCTGGCTGTAAAAAGTACTATTTGTCAGCAGTCTAAAAAAATAATATTTAGCACTCCAAGTGCTTTTGGGGTGTTCCCCATTCTTTTGCATTCATTTTTCTGGCTGTCAAAAGTCATATTTTTTCAGCATTATCTAAAACAATTTTTAGCACTACAAGTGCTTTGGGGTGTCCCATATTCCCCAGTGTTTTACTGTAATTTTTCTGGCTGTCAAAAGTCATATTTGTCAGCAGAATTTCTACAATTTTTGCTCTACAAGTGGTTTGGGCTCATTAAAATGGATTAAAAGCAGTCCACATATGAGCAGAATCAGCAACCAGGTTCTGTCACCAGTCCTGATGGTAGTGTTCCCAGTACATCATCTGGGAAAGGCGATGTAAAAGTACATAGTCTTTTTAAATCAGGGAAAAAAACACACACCAAAATTTTTTTTACCGTGTTGAAGCGAAAAAGAAATGTAACTGAGGAAAAGTTAAGTGCGGATAAAAATAAAATTGCCAACATGCCATTCTACACATGCAGTGGCAAAGAAAGAATGAGGCCTTCGCCTTTCTCTATTAGTGGCAGATCAAAAAATGTTACTGAGCCTTCTTCTTGTACGGTCACTCATGACCAAGCAAAACCAAGTAATTTGGAGTCTAAAAGTGGTGAACAACTACTGTTACACGTGAAAGCCGAGCTGCAAGAAAACAGTAAGGCATTAGAGGGTAATGTATGCTCTGAATCAGAAATGACACCAATCCCTGTTGAGAGTCCAATCACCAGTGGTATGTCTAATCGTAAGCATTCTGTTAATGACACTGTACCTCTAAAGATGGTTCCTTTCAGCAGTTCTGCTGATGTGTGCCTGAACAGCCTGAGTGTAGCCGGTGATACACCAATTGGGGATGCCACTTTGGAATTAGAAGAGGATGAGGGGGAGATTTGTGTAGGCGACGAGGGCACTAATGATGATGTTTATGATTATGATGCAGACAGATACCAAATTGCCTTTCTCAATTTCTATTTATATTCTAGACTCTATAGCGGCTGAATAGTTTTCTATTTTACTCCTAGTGCAGAGGAGGTCTGATGCAGACAGATACCAAACTACCTTGGTCCATTTATTTTTATATTCTAATTCTACAGTCTATGCAGGCTGCTTTTTTTCTATTCAACTACAAGTGGAGGGCAGGGGGGGAATAGATAGCCACCAAACTACCTTGGTCCATTTATTTTTATATTCTAATTCTACAGTCTATGGAGGCTGCTTTTTTTCTATTCAACTACAAGTGGAGGGTGTAATATACACCCAAAGACGATGGCTACATTGCCAATAATCAAAGATGGAGGAGGTAGACAACCAGGTTTGTTTGTATAATTTGCAGGCAAGTGTTAGAATTAAGGATGGCCTACCAGGGATTAAACTGTTTTTTTCATAATTTATTAGCTTTAGAATTACCTCACTTATCCAAGAAACTGGTGGAGCACTAAATTAGGTTATTTTAGACCAAAAAAATGGCATTTTTTTCAAAAATAGCAAAACAAAACCAAAACCAAAACACGCAAGGGCAGTTTGGCAAAACCAAAACCAAAACACGACGGTAATCCATATCCAAAACCAAAACCAAAACCAAAACACGGGGGTGAGTGAGCATCTCTACACAAAACCGAGTCATAACTCTGTAAAACTCGGATCCCCAACGTCCGATCTAGTTGGATTTCACCAAATCCAAACCACTCACCCATTTTCATTTAGTAAGGCAAACTTACATATTTATATATATTTACATTTTATATTAATTTTAATGAATATATATTTTAACTTAGGTGTTAAAAGGAATTATTTGCACAGTTATTTTTGTTTATTGATAATTTTATAGTAGGGGTACACCATTTAATATATAATTCCACTGTCACTCTTATAAACAGCAGGAAGTATAATAAACTTAAAAAGGAATAAATATTAACTAGCAATACTGATTACAAAGCTTAAGGAGCCCAAGCCACACAATCACAAATAGCAAATTGGTCAATATAAAAAGTAGACACGCACAAATAGTTAATAAGTAAAAACATTGCATGCAAGGGCATTTTAAAGACTAGATGTGATATACTAGTAGTACATAACAGTCATGGGCTATTCAATGATTCAGCTGAGCTGGCGTCTGGCAGGAAAAATTGGAATCCAATCCTGCAAAAAAAATTCAAACTTCAGATGATGATAGCTGTCAGCTATGTAAGCTTTGTACTGCTTCCTCACCTTACCAGAAATCGTTTGATATGCTGATAGCACCAAGTATTATTTTAGGGCTTAGGGGTATTAGGCAGACTTGCCAACTCTCCCGAAATATCCGGGAGACTCCCGCATTTTGCGAGAGTCTCCCGGGCTCCCGGGCGAGTGTGGCAATCCCCCGTATCTGGATAATTCTGCCCACTTCCTAGTGAAGTGGGCAGAATTAAGTCCCAAACGCCGCGATTCCCGGTGAATCGCGGCGTTTGGCCCCGCCCCCCGCTGTCAAATGACGCATTTTGCGTCATCACGTCATGGGGGCAGGTCCAAAATGACGTCACTTGGAGCCCCCCCCCCCCCCCCCCCGTCACGCCCACCTCCTCTGCAGGCTCCCGGATTTCACCAACAGAAAGTTGGTAAGTATGGTATTAGGGTTAGAGAGTTAGTGATGACCCTAACCCTAATCCTAACCCTAACCCCTAAATAATACTTACATTACATCAATGACAGCTGGGTCCGTCTATCGCCGCTTTAAGACAACTCGCGCTTTGTTATGACGTCATTTAACACAGTCAGTAACACAGAGAGTCGTCCTGTGAAGACATCTGCATCCTGGTAAGTTTTTTTTTTTCAGGTCGCTGTAGTATCAAGTCGGTGTCCTCCAGTCGTCCTCTTCTTTGTCGGGGTAGTCAGTACCGTAAAACTGACTACCACCGAATCATATATGGTCAGCTTCTTCTAAAACAAAGCAAAAAAAGATAATATAACTTAATATTAACAGGTTATACTATATGGTAATGAGGATCACCTATTATTATTATTATTATTATTATTATCATTTATAGATATGATGCTTCAAAAGGTTTGCAGCGCCGTACAAGACATTTACAGTAATATACATTAAAGAGACAACAATGATTCATAACACATTACATAATACATGAAAAAGAAAAGAATACAAAGACCAGATTTACTGATTAAACAAATTGCACACACATAAAGAGAAAGTTATTACGGGACAGAGAGTGAGAGTGATGTCCAAGTGGACCTGGGCTCCAGAAGACAGGACTAGGAAAGCAGGCATAGAGATACAGAGGGTGATGGAATGGTAGAAGAAGAAAACGAGGAAAGAGAGCATTGCACGAGAGAACTTACATCCTAAAGGACACTGCACAAGAGAACTTACATCCTAAAGGACACTGCACAAGAGAACTTACATCCTAAACGACACTGCACAAGAGAACTTACATCCTAAAGGACACTGCACAAGAGAACTTACATCCTAAAGGACGCTGCACGAGAGAACTTACATCCTAAAGGACGCTGCACAAGAGAACTTACATCCTAAAGGACACTGCACGAGAGAACATACATCCTAAAGGACGCTGCACGAGAGAACTTACATCCTAAAGGACACTGCACTAGAGAACTTACATCCTACAGGACACTGCACAAGAGAACTTACATCCTACAGGACACTGCACAAGAGAATTTACATCCTAAAGGACACTGCACAAGAGAACTTACATCCTAAAGGACGCTGCACGAGAGAACTTACATCCTACAGGACACTGCACAAGAGAACTTACATCCTAAAGGACACTGCACAAGAGAACTTACATCCTAAAGGACGCTGCACAAGAGAACTTACATCCTAAAGGACACTGCACAAGAGAACTTACATCCTAAAGGACGCTGCACGAGAGAAGTTACATCCTAAAGGACACTGCACAAGAGAACTTACATCCTAAAGGACGCTGCACAAGAGAACTTACATCCTAAAGGACGCTACACGAGAGAACTTACATCCTAAAGGACGCTGCACAAGAGAACTTACATCCTAAAGGACGCTGCACAAGAGAACTTACATCCTAAAGGACGCTGCACAAGAGAACTTACATCCTAAAGGACGCTGCACGAGAGAACTTACATCCTAAAGGACCCTGCACGAGAGAACTTACATCCTAAAGGACGCTGCACGAGAGAACTTACATCCCGAGGGACACTGCACGAGAGAACTTACATCCTAAAGGACACTGCACGAGAGAACTTACATCCTAAAGGACACTGCACGAGAGCATCCTAAAGGACACTGCACGAGAGAACTTACATCCCGAGGGACACTGCACGAGAGAACTTACATCCTAAAGGACGCTGCACAAGAGAACTTACATCCTAAAGGACACTGCACGAGAGAACTTACATCCCGAGGGACACTGCACAAGAGAACTTACATCCTAAAGAAAGGGGCAACACACAAATACAGTGGTACCAAGTGGGGGAGTAAATATGATATCTGAAGCAAAGGAGTAAGGAAGAGGGCAAATGGGCTTAAATACAAAATTAATTTTTCAGATCAGTTTTTCTTAATTCACAGTTTACATTAAGTCTCTCTTTACTTGAGACTAAAATCATTATTTAATTTTCTTTCCCTTTACTTAAATATGTTCATCTTTTCTCAATTTCCCTGTCTGCGTAGGGAGTTGTGAAGTGGTAACTGTAGTTCTGTTAATGATACAGTGTACATTTAGCATAATTATATGCATAGGCACTAAAGGAAGTGTGCTTGTGAACATTTTCAAAAGGACATTGTATGTGTAACTAGGATTCACCAGGGAAGTTACCAGGAAGCAAAAAACAGAAACATAATTAGCAGCTATCGCCCAGGTAATTCTACAACTTTAAGCACTTATCCTTTTATTTTATGCACTTTCCTAGCTTATATTAATGTCATACTTGTGGTTTTAAACACCAAACTAATGTCCACTGATTCCACTTTTCTTTTCAACTATAAACAATGACAGCTCCCTATCCTGTCTGAACTTCACTTTATCTACTGTGCTATTCCTTTACTACTGTGCTAATCCTTTGCTAAACCCAGGGATAGATTGGTCATACACATTGCTGGGACTTTTCCCTGTAGGAGGATGCCCTAATGGGGCCGATACAAGTCCACCTGTTGTTTTTATATTGCATTTTCTTTTTTTGGTGGGGGGGGGGGGATTCCCCCGGCAGAAAGTGGTGGGTGCTACTTATCTGGGAATGCCCCATCAGTGAGGTATTTAAAACAGACATCCAGACAGCAAATCAGACTGCTGCCATGTATGTATGTATGTAAGTATATGATATTGTATATGTATGTATGTATGTATGTATATGGCATTGTGTGTGTGTGTGTGTGTGTGTGTGTGTGTGTGTGTATGTATATGGCATTGTGTATATGTATGTATGTATATGGCATTGTGTATGCATGTATAAGGCATTGTGTATCTGTATATGGCTTTGTGTATGTATGTATTTGGCATTGTATATGTATGTATGTATGTATGTATGTATGTGGCATTGGGTATCTGTATATGGTGTTGTGTATGTATATGGTATTGTGTATCTGTATATGGTATTGTGTATCTGTACATGGTATTGTGTGTGTATGTATGCATGTATATGGTATTGTGTATATGTATATATATATGGCATTATATATATATGTATATATATGGCATTGTGTATATGTAAGTATATATGTATATCGCATTGTGTAAGTATGTATGTATGTGGCATTGTGCATGTATGTATATGGCATTGTGTATCTGTATATGGTGTTGTGTATGTATGTATAAGGCATTGTGTATCTGTATATGATGTTGTGTATGTATGTATGTAGCATAGTGTGTGTATGTATGTATATGGTATTGTGTATGTGTATATATATATATATATATGCAAGTTAAAACGTGCATGAAACTCATGCATTCTAGTCAAATCAAGCTACTTAAGGTGTTAAAAAGGTTCTTGTCATGCATTTGGGGCTTCCTCAGGGGAAGAGCGTTACTTCCCGATGCAAGCGCCCTTTTTTAACGTGGTTTTGTCCACATGTCACCACCTCATCATTTTTCTCCATCACCTCATCCTTCATCTTTATCGCCACATCTATCCAGATGTCTATCCAGACACAGGGATCTCTCTCAGCGGTCCTGTGTATCACACTCCTCTCGCTCTGTCACCCCCGGCAACCACCAACCACTTCCCACTGTCACCCCCGGCAACCACCAACCACTCCCAACTGTCACTTCTCCTTCAAGAAATATATATATATTTTTTTAAAATCTTTATAAACACTTTTAACAATTAACAAATTAAAAACATCTAAGTATACCAAATTTCAGCCCTTTTTGAGTTTTTTTTCCACACACACTAAGAATTTAGTAGGTCAGTGTATAACTCCGCCCAGCAGGTGGCGCTGCAGCTTGTTTTTTGTTTTTTTTCACACACACACAGACTAACACACGCCAATAGGCTTATGTATATTATATATATATATATATATATATATATATATATATATATATATGGCATTGTATATGAATGTATCTAAATGGCTTTGTGTATGTGTATATGGTGTTGTGTATGTATGTACATGTCATTGTGTATATGTATATAGCATTGTGTATGTATGTATGTATTTGGCATTGTGTTTATGGACGTATAAGACATTATGTATGTATGCATGTATATGGCTTTATGTATATGTATGTATGTATGTATATGGCATTGTGTATGTATGTATATGGCATTGTGTATCTGTGTATGGCATTTTGTATGTATGTTTATGGCATTGTGTATCTGTGTATGGCATTTTGTATGTATGTATATGGCATTGTGTATCTGTGTATGGCATTGTGTATGTATGTATATGGCATTGTGTATCTGTATGGCATTTTGTATGTATGCATATGGCATTGTGTATATGTATATGGTATTGTGTGCATGTATGTATCTGGCATTGTGCTTGTATATATATGGCATTATATATCTGTGTATGGCATTGTGTATGTGTATGTAAGTGCCTCATTTTGCTGAGATCCTCATTGAAAGTCAGAGGTTTTCTTTGCAAAAAAACAATGAAATACCTGCAACATGCTAAATGTTTCTTGTCCACGTTATCTCACAATCAATTACAATTTTATCTGGTTCTGGTCTTAGTTATCCAATGGAGAAAAATCTTGATCTTTATTGATGTGAGTGTATTTTCTGTTTTGACCTTCTTTAGATCTTTGTATATCGACCACTTTTGAGTTTGTCCCACCTACAATTGATTTGGTCCCTTCCACGTGAGGCCACTTTCAGATTTTTTTTCCAGGGGCACTTTCAGGTCCCAATCCGCCCTTGACTAAACCAATATTGATATCATATTTTCTTCACTCACTTTCCCATTAGCTAATGAATAGTATTTGTTTCTCTTGCTCCTCACCTGACAAGTGGGCTTCATTTACATTGGCCCCGCTCTTCTTTCCTCATCCATCTCAAAATGTACTGCCACTCCTTCAGCCTGACAATCCTTCTTCTCCCATCTCACAATGTAAAAATGAAATCATCTATTCTCCTCATCATTGTCATGGACTTACCTGATCCCCGCCGCTCCGTCCAGCCGCACTTCCGCATTCAGGACCATGTGACCGCACCCGGAGGCGGTCACATGACCACAACCCTAGAGGCGGGGATTTTGAATCCCCTTCAGTATAAAAACCTCACTCTGACACTGGCTGAGTGTCAGAGCAACACTTACCTGTTCCTGGCTCCTGCTTTTCGTGGATTGCAGTGTCTTCCTGTTTCCAGTGTCTCCTGTGTGCTGATCTCTGCCTGTTTGACTTCCCTGGCTCTCCTATCCCTGTGTACCGACCCGGCTTGCTGACCATTCTCCTATTCTTGTGACCCGTGTACCGAACCTGGCTTGTTGACTCCAAGTTGCCTGCTGATTCTGCCTGACTCCATTCCTGTGTACCGAACCGGCTTGTTGACTCCGCTACCACCGCTTCACTCTGCTGTACTACATCTTGAGGCGAACCTGGGGACCGCGACCTGCGACTCCTGGCAGCGAAGCCCACCCCGCCTTGCGGCGGTTCTTGGTGAACACCGGGGAGATCGTTAGACTCCGCACCTCAGGTAAGCCAGTGCTAATCAAGATTAGTAATATAGTATCCAGAATCTGTTACAGTTTGCTCTGACCATGGATACCACAGCTAAAGATCTGTTGGAGCATTTAGTAGGAAGGACGGATAAGCAAGAAGCTAACCAAGAGCAACTTTTAAAATTCCTCAATAGTCTATCCACTCGGTTGGATGTTGTCCAGAACACCCTAGTGGCTGGTGGATCACCTGGGCCGGCAGTGGCCCCTGTACCTCAGGCCGCAGCAGCAGCTTCTTCCTCGCAGCTACGGTTACCTAACCCACCCAAGTTCGATGGAGACCCTAAAAATTGCAGAGGATTTTTAAATCAATGCTCCATACAATTCGAGCTTCTACCTGGGAACTTCCCCTCCGGGAAAACGAAAGTGGCCTATGTGATTTCGTTATTGTCCGGTCAAGCTTTAGCATGGGCTTCCCCCTTATGGGAGAGGGACGACCCCATTCTGCATAACTTCAACCTCTTCTTGTCCACCTTCAAGAAAATATTTGATGAGCCAGGAAGGGTGTCCAATGCCGCTTCCGGCTTACTACGTCTCCGCCAGGGAAACCAGTCTGTGGGGCAGTATGCGGTCCACTTCAGAACCATGGCCTCTAAACTTCGCTGGAACGATGAGGCCCTAGTAGCTACATTCTGGCAGGGCCTTTCAGACCGAATCAAAGACGAGTTGGTATCCCAGGAACTCCCTACGTCTTTGGACGATATTATCTCCCTCTGTGTCAAAATTGATTTGCGTTTCAAGGAACGTAATTCCGAGAAGGAACAGTCGCGGCGTAGTATGATTCGCTTGGCCCCCAACTTCCAAACCCCTGTTCTTCCCCCTGAAGAGCCCATGCAACTTGGGAGGACCCGCCTATCAGCCGAAGAGAGGGAGAGGAGATTTCGGAACAAGTTGTGTTTATATTGTGGAGAGAGTGGCCATCTTCTGAGTTCTTGTCCCAAACGCTCGGGAAACGACAGGGCCTAACGAGTTCTGGAGCTGTATCGTTGGGCCTCTTTTCTCAGTGTCAGTCAGTTCCCAATAGTAATGATTGCCTGTCTATTCCCATTTCCCTTCAGTTAGGACAAAAGACCTTCCCGCAGTCGGCTCTTCTAGATTCCGGAGCCGCAGGAAATTTCATTTCTGCCACAGTAGTTAAAAAATTCGCTATTCCCACACAAGCCTTGGAACAACCCATCTCTCTGATGGCCATTGATGGGGGAAGAATCCCTGAGGGGTCCATCCTGGTACGCACTATTCCTCTTCTACTTCAGATAGGAGCACTTCATCGAGAGAAGATTTCTTTTCTAGTAATACAGAGATCTACCAACCCAGTCATCCTAGGACTTCCTTTGCTTCGTGTCCACTCTCCCACCTTGGACTGGAAATCTGGTCACATATTGTCCTGGGGACAGTCCTGCTTCTCTCGCTGCCTACAGAGAGTGGTTCCCCCGAATAGTCCCAGACGTACCCAAGAATTTCCTGTGACTCTCCTGCCTGAGCCATACCAAACCTGCTCTGATGTTTTTTGTCAACAAGAGGCCACTAGACTTCCCCCTCACAGAATCTGGGACTGTGGCATTGATCTGATACCTGGTAAACCCATTCCCAGGGGCCGTGTTTACCCCCTTTCCCTCCCGGAGTCTAAGGCTATGGAGGAGTACATCCAAGAAAATCTAAACAGGGGCTTCATCCGCAAGTCTGCCTCCCCAGCTGGGGCTGGCTTCTTCTTCGTAAAAAAGAAAGATGGGGGCCTCCGCCCTTGCATTGATTGCAGAGGCCTGAATGCCATTACCGTTAAAAATCGGTATCCACTGCCACTGATTTCTGAATTATTTGACCGGATTAAGGGTGCCACCATCTTTTCTAAACTTGACCTCAGAGGAGCGTATAACCTTATACGCATTAAGGAGGGGGATGAATGGAAGACGGCGTTTAACACCCGAGACGGTCACTTTGAATATCTGGTCATGCCTTTCGGGCTATGCAATGCCCCAGCTATATTTCAGAGCTTTATGAATGAGCTGTTTCAAGACCTCTTGTACCAATCTGTAGTCATCTACTTGGACGACATTCTCATCTTTTCTCAAGATCTAGCATCTCATCGTACTCATGTATTGGAGGTCCTCTCTCGTATCCGAAAAAATCAGTTATTTTGCAAATTGGAGAAATGCACCTTCGAGCAGAGACAAATTCCCTTCCTGGGATATATTATTTCGGGCACCGGTCTACAGATGGATCCCACAAAATTGAAAGCCATACTTGACTGGCCCCAACCTTCGGGCCTTAAGGCCACTCAACGCTTCCTAGGATTCTCCAACTATTATCGTCAATTTATCAAGGGGTACTCCTCTCTCGTGGCCCCCATCACAGCATTAACCGCAAATCTGCTGATGCTGGTATTTGGTCCTCTGAGGCTATCCAAGCCTTTATATTATTAAAGTCTCTCTTTTCATCTGCACCCATTCTTCAACCGCCAGATTGTTCTCGTCCCTTTGTCCTGGAGGTAGATGCCTCTTCTGTTGGCACAGGAGCCGTACTATCACAGCGAGGTCCTTCTGGAAAACTTCATCCCTGCGGATTCTTTTCCCGTCGCTTTTTACCTGCTGAGAGGAATTATGGGATTGGCGACAAAGAGCTCCTGGCCATCAAATTGGCTCTCTCCGAATGGAGACATTTACTAGAAGGAGCGCAATTCCCTATCACCATATATACCGACCATAAGAATTTGCTTTACTTACGCACTGCTCGATGTCTAAACCCTCGACAAGCAAGGTGGTCCTTATTCTTCTCACGCTTTGATTTCAACATCACTTTTCACTCAGGATCTAAGAATACGAAGGCAGACGCCTTATCTCGCTCTTTTGATCCAGCTGACATGGAATCCTCGGAAGATAAGAAATTCATTGTAAATCCATGTCAAGTATTGGCAGCTACACACCTGAAAAAGGGTTGTCCTCCAGGCAAAACATTCATCTTGCCACATCTACGCACCCGGCTCCTTCACTGGGCTCATCACTCACTCTTCTCTGGGCATGCCGGCATTCGCAAGACCTGGGACTTATTGTTCCGAAGCTACTGGTGGCCTTCCTTGCTGGAGGATGTGAAGAGATTTGTTGCTGCTTGTTCCAAATGTGCTCAACACAAGACCTCTAGGAAAAAGCCTTATGGATGCTTGCTCCCATTACCCATTCCTGATTACCCTTGGTCACAGATCTCCATGGATTTTATCACGGACCTTCCCCCTTCCAAATCCTGTACTGTAGTGCTTGTGGTCACGGATCGCTTCTCTAAAACAGCCCACTTTATTGCTCTCAAAGGCCTTCCTTCTTCCTCCTCCTTAGCCGATATTTTTATTAAAGAAATATTTCGCCTCCATGGCTGTCCTCAACATATTGTCTCCGATAGGGGATCACAATTCATATCAAAATTTTGGCGGTCTTTTTGCAATAAATCCGGGATTAAGCTTGACTTTTCTTCCGCATATCATCCCCAGTCCAATGGGGCTACTGAGAGAACCAACCAAGAATTAGAGAAGTTTCTAAGAATATTTATCTCTAGTAACCAAGACAACTGGGTGGACCTTCTCCCTTGGGCCGAGTTCGCCCATAACAACCATTTTCATGAGGCCATCTCTAACTCCCCCTTTTTTGTTCTGTATGGCTGCCATCCTAGACTACCCACCTTCTCTCAAGTCTCATCTTCTGAAGTTCCAGCAGTGGACTCTCTGGTTCGTAACTTCTCTGATATTTGGGAACAAACCAAGACAAACTTAAAACAAGCAACTACTCGTTCCAAAAAATTCTATGATAAAAGGAGAAGAATGACTCCAAGTTTTGCAGTTGGTGACAGGGTATGGCTATCCACCCAGAACATTCGTTTAAAGGTTCCCAGTAAAAAATTTGCTCCCAAGTTTATTGGCCCATTTGCTATATCTGAGATTATTAATCCCGTAGCCTTTAGATTGAGTCTGCCTCCTTCCTTACGCATACCCAATGTCTTCCATGTCTCCTTGTTAAAACCGATGGTAACCAACAGATTCTCCACCTCATCCAGAACTCCTCCTCCTGCTGTGGATCGGGATCAAGTTGAATACGAGATTAAAACTATCCTAGATTCTCGTAAAGTTCAAGGCGCCATACAGTTCTTGGTGGATTGGAAGGGTTACGGCCCTGAGGAGCGCTCATGGGTAAGAGCCATTGACCTACATGCTCCCCGTCTACTTAAATCCTTCCATAAAAAATTTCCTTTGAAACCCTATTAGGTGTTCGGAGTCCACCTTTATGGCAGGGGGTACTGTCACGGACTTACCTGATCCCCGCCGCTCCGTCCAGCCGCACTTCCGCATTCAGGACCATGTGACCGCACCCGGAGGCGGTCACATGACCACAACCCCAGAGGCGGGGATTTTGAATCCCCTTCAGTATAAAAACCTCACTCTGACACTGGCTGAGTGTCAGAGCAACACTTACCTGTTCCTGGCTCCTGCTCTTCGTGGATTGCAGTGTCTTCCTGTTTCCAGTGTCTCCTGTGTGCTGATCTCTGCCTGTTTGACTTCCCTGGCTCTCCTATCCCTGTGTACCGACCCGGCTTGCTGACTATTCTCCTATTCTTGTGACCCGTGTACCGAACCTGGCTTGTTGACTCCAAGTTGCCTGCTGATTCTGCCTGACTCCATTCCTGTGTACCGAACCGGCTTGTTGACTCTGCTACCACCGCTTCACTCTGCTGTACTACATCTTGAGGCGAACCTGGGGACCGCGACCTGCGACTCCTGGCAGCGAAGCCCACCCCGCCTTGCGGCGGTTCTTGGTGAACACCGGGGAGATCATTAGACTCCGCACCTCAGGTAAGCCAGTGCTAATCAAGATTAGTAATATAGTATCCAGAATCTGTTACAATCATCTCTTGCCACTTTAACTGATCTTAGCAGCTGGTGAAACTTCTCTTAATCCTGTTATTTTGTCACCTGTTTTTCAGCCCAATCATATAATTTCAAGACACCCGACTAACTTTATTAACATATACAAGCACTTACTTTTCCCTTTAAGGTGGACCTGTCACTTGTGCTCAGTGGAGACATCAGTTTTCTAGGCTGAAACAGAATCATCTATTTGCTAGGGTCCAGTAAAACACTACAGGCTTTGTCTTAGATTGGATTAGCTTGGATTAGAGTTAAGAGATACTGATTGCTATGAATGAATTGATAGGCTACATTCTCATAAATATGACACAGTGGAGTCAGACAGGAAGTAACTTTAAATGAGCAGTTGGGATTCACACTCTTTGTGCTACGACCTCCCAATCATTTAAGACCTGTTTCTCACCAACACTATTAACCTGTTGGCTCTGAATTAGTGCCACTCAAACTGCCACTTTTATTTGTTCAAGTCTATTCTCCTATCTGACTTTTTACAAGGTGCAGACATATCCCAACCTAATGGCTAAACAAATCAATTCCAAAATAATTTCTGATCTCTCCCTACACATTACTTGCCATATTTTGCTGTAAATTGCTCTGCCATTGACCAGTAACAAACTATACGCCAGAGAACGCAAATGTATGCAATTCGTCTTCAAGTGCAAAGGACATTTACGGCAGGCTATGGTTTCATGGGCGGAACGGAGAGGAGAATGGGCGTATGTATGTAGTCAATGTACAGAATGACAAATGAGGCTGAATAGGACGAATGCACTTAAAGGGCGACAGGGTTTGTAGTAAGCTGTACAATTACCTGAAGGTGTTAACATGGGTTGGCCCGACCAATGTGTAATCCAGTGGGAGGGACCTTGATTGATATAGGAGGCTGCACTTCCTGTTCTGGTTCATTCCACAGCACGAGATCCCACCCACCCGCTCCTTTGGTAGGGTATGTCCGGTTATGTTGCGGTAGGAAGGCACTGCGTTCAGCGGCTGATTTGTGGGCGCACTGGTAGTTGTCGTAGGTCATTGCCCCCCGTTGAGGCACCAGTAACTCCCTTTTTGGCCCTTCGGTGAGGAGGGTCCCTGTTCGACTCGGTGAGGGAGGGCAGAGTGAGTTTTAAAAGGGGCAGTCACTCTGACGCCAACTCAGCGCAAAAGTTATGTTGGGATTTGTTCCCCGTGGTGGTGGACGTACAGTGGTTTGCGCCAGTCCACACGTGATAGTGTTTGTCAGCTTGAGAGTTGTTTCGCAGTGCCCTTTCTCCGCCACCATAGGTCTAGTTAAAATTAAAATCATAATAAAAGTTCTGGCAATTTTTAATAACTTATACAAGTCTCCGTGTGTTTATTTGCATGCAAAGGTTTAGAATTATAAGGTTGATGTAAGGTTTACGGAACATACACGATGAGCTCTTTAAGGGTGTGCCAAGCTCGAGTGCACACAGCAGCTTCCAATTTAAGCTTTGGGCATCTCTATGGTAGATGTTTTTCTTTCGTAACACTTGCACCTGCTACAGGTCAGGTGTAAGTGCCGATTGAAAGTCATGACAGTCGAAAATGCATGCTAGAACATGTGTTTGCAATCAAAACCAACTGCAAAAATGCATTTTTATGTTCAGTAGCCATTAATAACAACCTGATAAATGTATTTCATGGGGAAAAAACAAATGTTTTTTCATAAATTAATATTATTATTATTATTATTATTATTATTATTATCATTTATTTGTTAGGCGCCACAAGGTTTCCGCAGCGCCTTACATAATACAAACAGTAGACCATACAGGGTAAAACATTACAGAACAATAAACACAAAATACCAATGCTTCAGAAACTCCGGGCAGAAATATGGAGTGAGGGCGGAGCAGAAGAACAGGTATGGAGACAGGAGGGGAGAGGGGCCCTGCTCATGCGAGCTTACATCCTCATGGAGGGTGGACAAAACAGGCACGAAGGAAGGAAGTGATGCAAGGGAGAAGAAGGGACCAGGGGAGAGAGGGGAGAACAAGCAGAGTGGATGAGGGGTTAAGTGGATGGTTGGTAGGCTTTCAGGAACAGGTGAGTTTTGAGTGCCCCTTTGAAGGAGCACAGATTGGGAGCGTGACGGATTGAGTGAGGGAGGTTGTTCCAGTGCAGGGGAGCAGCTCGGGAGAAGTCTTGGACTCTGGAGTGGGAAGAGGTAATAAGAGTGGAGGAGAGGCAGGGGTCATTTGCCGAGCGCAGGGAATGGGCAGAAGTGTGAATGGTAAGGAGGTTAGAGATATAGGGGGGAGTAGACTGGGAGAGAGCATTGTAAGTGGTATTAAGGAGTTTAAAAAGGATTCTGTAGGGGAAAGAAAGCCAGTGTAAGGCCTGGTAGAGAGGGGAGGCAGAGGAGGAGCTGCGTGAGAGAAAGATGAGTCTAGCAGCTGCATTAAGTACAGATCGGAGGGGGGGGCGAGATGGGAGAGGGGGAGGCCAGTGAGGAGAAGGTTGCAGTATTATTATTATTATTATTAACTGGTGACAATAATTGAATACTTTTTTTTTCTTACGCATATGTACGTATCCTGTCTCAATACGGCAAGTGCCGTATATGCAGAGCGCACCTAGACCTGAATTCAAAAAGAGATGCGTATGCCCGATTACGTGCATTTTAAAAAAGAGGGCACAATACGTTCCTTTTGCATCCTTGATGAATCAGGCCCAGTTTCCTGACCCTTTTCCATAGGTTGATTCCAACTGCTTCTCCTTAACCACCTACTTTGGACTTTCCTAACTGACTAATTTTGCCATTAATGGTTGATTATCTTTTAAGTGCATTTTTACGATCCTTTTCAGCAAGCTACAAACCTATCACTAATCTCCCCTTCACATCGAAATTTCTTATATTCTTAGACTACACCCGCATTTCAATTTTTCCTATAATTCAATCCATGACCTTTACAATCTCATTTTCACTTACCTCTGCAGGGGCAAATGCAGGATTTGTAGAGGGGGGTTTCCACACCACGCCACCAGGGGGCGTGACCAGCATGCATGGGGGCGTGGCTATAATTATAGACAGTGCTTGGCTGCTCTCCAACTCTTCCTATCCCCATAATATACATGGGCAATGCTGCGTGCACTACTGTTAGGTGCACGCAGCTCTCTCCCTTTTCAAGCAGAGCCGTGTGAAGTGGGGGCAGGGTCCAGCCACCTCAATTATACAGTGCCCCAGGCTTGGATGGGGGTTTCCAGGCACTAGGAAACCCCCTCTTGGTTTGCCTATGCTCTGAGCTCTTTTTGGGGGGAAATGTATTAAAGTGTGGTATTGTTTGCGGCTTGCAAACTGCCACTCGTCAGTGATCACATCTGTGATCTTACTATTAGCTACAGATTGGTACATTTTTTACTGCATACTCTTTGGGAGGAGTCCACTCATTGCATGGAGTATATTTTCTTTCTCCTTATAGGTTACAAGATTCCCACTTATCCACAATATCCCTCTACCATACCCTTATATATCATATTATCGTTGCCATCACAATCACTCAGTACTCCAGAGTACTTAACAATTTTACACCCATATACGTTCCTTTGTTGCTTGGTCATTGTTCAAAACATACACCTGTACTTTCTGTATTGCTTCCTTCCTCCTGCTAGATCTCAGCTCCTTTAAGCTCGTACATTTTTCTCTAGTATGTATTCTAATCAATGTGTTTTGTTTTCTCTCCCCAATATACAGTGTTAAATTAATGAATTAATAATAATAATTGCACCACTTTTTACACAGCTTTGTTGCAGGTGTTTTAATATGTCTCCCAATTTATTAGAATCATGTGGTAAGTTTAAATGATCGCTATATGCAACAATAGCTGAATGCTCAAATCAGGACAGTTCCGCCTAAAAGAAGGCATTTGGAAGATATGATAAATTGTGCTTAAGATATGGGGTCATAAAAGTACTGGTAAACATATTGAAATTCATTTACAAAAGTGCAAAACATCCACTGCATAGTGCAAAAGCAGATTTTTGCGTGCCTCGATTTAAACAATTGCACCTAGATTTCTGCCAAGATGCACAGGTTTATGGTGCGAGCATCAGTGCCATAGTATACTGCAGAAACAAGAATTCCCTTCGTGATTATTGAAATCTACGATAATAATAATCAGGTAAAGGGATGGAGGAGCACAATTTTAAGGGGGAGGGGCATTCCTTTTGTGCAATTGGGCAAAGAGCCATTTCCATTCCACAAACAGCTTTGACTTTTGTACCAGCTCAGGACTGGAAATCTTCTGATTTTAATTACTTTGTACATCTAGGCACATTTCTATTTTGCAGAAAAGTCCTCCAAAGGCGGAGAGCAAGCATGCACCCAGAAGAGCCTGGACAAACCATCCAGGATCACTTGTGCAGAACCAAGGCATTTTGCAGTGCGTATCTGGAGTGCTTTGTAAAATGAAGGCAGTTGGGGATACCACCATATACACCCCACTTCCACCACTGGGCAGACATTTTGGGCCTGATTCATTAAGGAACGTAAAGCAAAAAAAAAAAGAATAACTTTGCCCTTTGGCAAAGCCATGATACAATGCTAGGGGTGCAAATTAGTTTATTATTTTGCACATAAGGAAAATACTGGCTGTTTTTCCATGTGGGTCACAATTCCTTGATAGCTTTATTTTTATACTGAAATTTAAAGCTGATCTAGGACATGCCTTACCACTACAATAAATCTGTCCCCACATTTTAAATTTACCTCCCCTCCAATGCAACATGGTTTTGCCCAGGTGCAAAGTTACTCATTATTTTTTTGCTTTCCTTTCCTTAATGAATCAGGCCCTTTTAGTTTAGTCATATAAAAGAAGGTCTTATCTGAAAAGAAGAATGGTGGCGATTCAAGTAGACTGTTTTACTGTAGTAGTAACCACTGTCAGAGAATCTACACATTTATTTATAAATCTATTTCTTTATAACTCTATTATATACAGTAAGCCATATAGGAGAATAGAGCATTTCTACGTGCTAAGAAATATAATAAAACACTTAACACACACATACATTTGCAACACGTAATACCTCAGAACTTGCGTCCTCTCACCCAAATGAAGCTAAAGTACTTTTGGAGAAAGACAAACAAGTTTTTCTCCAAAAGAACGGTAGTAAAGAGCTGCGTATTTGTACTTTGATGTAGCATTTAAACTTTAGTAGAGAACTCCCCTGGAGAATGTTCTGCTGCTTCCACACGTAATCATTCCTCTGTCTTATAGAGGTATCTCCTGATGTGGAAGAGTAGGCTTGTACCTAGGAGCAGCAGTCTAAAACAAGGCAGCGCAGTACACATCGAGAACTATGGGAAAGGGTACTGCTAACAGTGAAAACCACAACTAGCCTGACAATTGGTGCTGACATCCCTGGGATCCCTATCAGACATTATAATGAAGCAGTGCAGCAGACATTCTACATAAATTTCAAATGGTTTCCCTTGGCAACCAAAATAAACACTGAGAGGTTATAAACCATTAGATAACAGTAGCAAGAAATGTACCTAACCAACAAAATAAATCAGGTAGGTGAATGCTTTGGTTGAGTTAGATTTCAAGTCAGCAAGATACTCATATTCTCCCAGCTAAAAGAAATCCTGAATTTGCCAACAGAACCTACTCATATACAGTTGATGTGGTAAAAGTGAAGTTCCTAAGTTATTATGTGCATTGCCAACTTTTAATCACTTGTATTCTATCCTGCCACAAAAAAACATAGTTAGATAAATTATCCGTTTAATAAAGGCCACAACATATTTAGTGCCACCGAATAGCTAATACTTGTCCTAATGTCACAAAACATTAATTTTCACATTGGATTACAAATCTAATACTGCTATTTATCATTTCTCTATAGAATAAAAATGATCTTGACTTCACTCAACCAGAAGCACCTGATTATATGTTTCCTGTCTCTTATTTTGTTCCTCCTATTCTCTTTTACTTGGACACATGTGTCTATCTCATTGGGATTAAAATGCATTGCAAACAAAAATATTCAGGAAAAGGAGGCTCCAAACATGACAACAGCTAGAGAGACAATATACCAGGCAAGAGAAGAGAAACAGACTCTCATCCTGATTTGGCACTGGCCTTGGGGATACACGTTTCCATTAGATAGGTGCTTCAAAGACTATGGCATCCCTGGATGCAAGCTATCTACAGATAGGAGTCTGTATAGTGCTGCTGATGCGGTCATCTTACATCACCCCGACATTATGTACAACAAAAACTCATTGCCCCAAAAGCCAAGACCTAATTTTCAACTCTGGGTGTGGCTCTCTGTGGAACCTCCACTGATTATTAAAAACTTGGATGTGCTAGATAACTTGTTCAACTTGACTATGTCGTTCCGTCTGGATTCAGATATTTTCATCCCATATGGCCGTATGGAAGCGCTGAAAGAGCCTCAAAACTTCACTATTCCAGCAAAATCCAAGCTGGTGTCCTGGGTAGTTAGTAAATGGTACCCTGGTGTCCGTCGCATTAGTTATTATGAGGAGCTAAGGAAACACATTCCTATCGATGTTTATGGGGCAAAACACATGAAACTGAGTTGGGAGGATTTCCATTCTACCATATCTCAATACAAATTCTATTTGGCCTTTGAGAATTCGAATTACAAGGATTACATCACTGAGAAACTATGGTCAAATGCTTTCGGTTCATGGGCGGTGCCAATTGTGTTGGGGACATCTCGTCAGAACTATGAGCGTTTTATTCCTGGAGATGCTTTTATTCATGTTGATGATTTCCCAAGTGCGAAGGAGTTGGCTGCTTACCTTCTGGAGTTAGATAAAGATGATGAGAAATATAGAAGGTATTTCAACTGGAGAACTCGATACCGTGTAAAGATATTGATTAACTGGCAATATAGGTATTGCCAAGCGTGTGAGATAATAAGACAGGGTCCAAGGTACCAGGTTGTTCAAAGTGTGGCTAAATGGTTTCTGAAAGATGTCTAATTTTTGTGCTTTAAGATGGTTGTTGTTTACTTTAAATAATGTTAGTTGTTAAAGAACTCTATCCTTAATTAAAGTTTGTACCTAATTTCTCCGCTCTTGTCTTCCATAACATTCTGGCTTCTTGTCTACATGAGCATCTCATGAGCCCATGCATAGTAACCCATCAGTAATCAAGCTCACCTTTGACTTTTCCCAACATTCTTTTCTTAGCAGCTATAGCAGTCTCGAATAACTGAGAATAGAATGCCGGGACATGCTGGCAGGGAGGTTGTACTATGCTCCTGGTTCCTTCAACACTCGATTGCTCTTTCCTGAGGCACCACACTCACACTAAATAGAGGCAGAGAACATTTGAGCACTCTAAGGTCATAAAAGAAGCTGAGAGTGGAAAAAAGAGTGACCATTCCACCATGAGAAAATGTCAGCTCTTGAGTCTAGCGATGTACTTCTACAACTTCTGATATTGTTACATGATTCCCACAGACATGTGTTGTGATAAGACAATGTGTATTGAGATGTGAAGCGATTTAAATAGAAAAATAACTTATTGCAACTAATTTATTTCTGCCCCAGAAGAGAAAGATAGGAAACTATAAATAACCAAAGCTACATTGTCTTTTTATTTAATCATAAGATAACCTGGTTATTTTATTAGAGTAAACTGTGTATCACTACACCTCCTGCTTTTGCATGAGAATTGCACACTTTATTAAACCTGATTGTGCAGGGATATCTGTTTGTTGACTTTAACTCTCAGGAGCTTGAGGTTGGAGAGACTGAGTTACAGTCAGGTGGTTGAACCAAAGGCACTGAAAGGCATAAGATAAGCCTAACTACCAATTATAAGTGCACACAGGGACTATATATAGATAAAAAAGTGCACAGATTTTGCACACCATCTGATCGGTGTCCCTGGAAATATTTTTTTTTTTTTTTTATACACTAATAACATATTTTCAGATGACGTATAGAGGTACCGTTTATTCCGAATTTCGCAACAGGAGCTTTCATTCAGAAGATCAATTCTGAAAGTATACAACTGTGGACCTACCAAGCAAACAACGCTTGGTATCATCTTGAGTCCTTTTTTAAATGAAGCATAGATGTGTACCATAGCATTACAGCATCTGCTGGGGATGCAAAAGACAGTACAGTGCTTTAACACTAAGATCCTTCAGTCGGAATTTCCATGCTCAGATCTAATTTGTATAAACCAGTAATGTAGCATAGGAACTACAAGCTGGATGTATAAACTTTGTTTCATGTAAAGGATATATCACATTCCTGCCTCTTTATTCAATGAAGTTCAAATACAGGCAGGTGAAGGTGACATTTGCAAGACTCTTTCACTGGTCTCCGCTTTAGTAAGTTTAACAGCCCTGATGCAGATTGATATCTTATCAAGCTGTTATTGTAACAGGGACAGGCAAGTTTTCATTGGTTTTCACCGGTTTTTCTATGAACTTTATTGCATAAAGAGGCACATGTGTAATGTACCCTTTATAAGAAACAAAGTTCATACATTTAACCTATTGTTCCTGTGAAATAATACCTGTGTGATATAAAGTAGCATTGAACAAGATTAAGGTTTCCTCTAGCACTTATTAATCCTCTTTCCTAAATATCGCAGGAGTATTTTACTAAACAAGGGACAGCCCAGTGAAAAGTGACAAATAGGAGCAAAGAGAGGTGAATTAAAGAGGTGCACTGATTGAGTTTAGTAGGCACACTATTCAAAAAAGTACTTCACCAGTTGGGAGCCTCTGTCTTACTTTTACATGCAGATTAAGATCTGACAAGTCACCGGTTGCAGAAGGTCGCTGCTCTGTTTCAAAGACGGAGTAAAGAATGCATTTAAATATTATATTATGGTTTATTACTGTTTCAATTACATATTTATGTACTTGAACTTTGTAATTGTTATTAGATGTCACTGTATAACTTGAAAACTCATCTTATCTAGCTTATATTACAATATCATATACCGTATATACTCGTGTATAAGCCGAGTTTTTCAGCATACTTTTGTATGCTGAAAAAGGCCACTCGGCTTATACACGGGTGAACTTACCTGGTGTCCGGTCCCTCGGCTTCAACTTCTGCATATGTGTTCCAACACAGGAAGTTCGGCATTTGGAACGCAAACTTGCGTTCCAAATGCCGAACTTCCTGTTGTTGGAACGCATATGCGTTCCACTGCCGGGTAAGTGAAAAAAAACATCTCTCTCTCTCTCTCTCTCTCTCTCTCTCTCTCCTTTTTTTTTTAATTGGCAGTGCAATTACATAATGAACAAACAATACAGCCACCATGTTCATACATTTATATCCCTACCCCTTATATACCCCTTTATTTAGGTTAGGTTGTACCCAATGCCAATGATTTTATAATCATTTATGAATGTTCCTTGTCATCTACTGTTATTTATGGTTTAGCTAAAAATGATTTCATAGATTGAACCTATCATTTTTATTTAGGTTTTTAAATTAGCGCTCTTTTCCACCCTAGGCTTATACTCGAGTCAATAAGTTTTCCCAGTTTTATGTAGTAAAATTAGGTGCCTCGGCTTATATTCGGGTCGACTTATACTCGAGTATATACGGTATCTCTCTTTTTTTTTTACTCTCTGTACGGTTTTATCTCTTGCAGAAACTGTAGTCACTTTGGCATCATGACCCTTAAAACTAGGGCACCAAAGACCTAGGTCGATGTAAGAAAATGTATAGTGAAACTTCACAACCCATATATGGAAACACCAAAATTTGGAATATTGGAAAAATTCTACTAAAAGAAATTAAAACCTGGTGGTAAATGATAGTCTTAGAGCACAACATAAAATTAGGTAGAGTTCCTAGAGGTCTCAGAATAATTAAATATTCTACTTTTAGTATAGACTAGCAGAATACCCGGCGTTGCCCGGGATTTAAAGAATTTTAAGACACAACTGTGTTACAAAGTGTTTCTCTGAGTTTGAAGAGACCAGTTACTGGATGAAGTGGCATTAAACCATTCCCAATATTTAAGAAATAATCAGCAAACTGACCGTCCATTGTGTTGCCATGCAGAGAAACTCTTATATTTGTGGTTAGTCGCAAAGTGCGAACATGCCTGCAAAGATGTGATGATTTAAGGCATGCATTAATTTCATCCGCCATTGTTCCTTTCGGAATGACCGGCAATGTTTGTCGAAAATCTCCAGCCAATACAACAGTGACTCCACCCATTAGTAAATTATTGCCTCTTAAAAATTGAAGTGTTTGATTGAGGGCCTGTAAAGCATTTTTGTGTGACATGGTGCATTCATCTCATACAATGACCTGACATTGCTGCAGAATCTGAGTTTTTTCTGTTCGTTTAGTGATATTGCAGATGTGAGTTTCACTTCGGGCCAGATTAAGCGGTAACTTGAAAGCTGAATGTGCTGTTCTTCCACCAGGGAGCAAAGTTGCAGCAATTCCAGAAGAGGCCACAGCAATAGCTATCTTGGAATGTACTAGAATTTTAGCAAGTAACAACTTGATGAGAAACGTCTTACCTGTTCCTCCGGGTGCATCCAGAAAAAATATATTTCCCCTTTTTTTTGGAACTTCTTCCAAGACATTGTTCCAGACATTCCAGAGTTATGGTCATTTTAGATGATTTTTAGTTGTTACCCCCCTCGCCACCCCCACCCTTAGGAATGCTAGGGGTGTCTTGCCCCCACAATATTTGTTGTCAGACTGTAAGTCATATGTGTACCAGGTTTGGTGTAAATGGTTCCAGACATTCCAGAGTTATAGTCGTTTTTGATGATTTTTAGGTGTTACCCCCCTCGCCACCCCACCCCGTAATGAATTTTAATTTTAAATTTATTTAGTTGCCTCCGTCATGTTTTAATACACTCGTATGCAAAATTTCATGATCTTCGCTTGAAAAATGTGTATTTGTATAGAAAGACAGACAGAAGGACAGAAGGACAGAAGGACAAATTTTCTCTTTTATATATTAGATAATGCGGCCATCACTGAGGCATAGGAAAAGGTTGTAGATTAGTGCTAAATCAATCTTATGAAACTCATTATTCATACACAGAAGAAGATTCTAAGGTCCTGAGTCATTATGGAGAGCAAAGCAAAAAAGGAGTAACTTTGCACCCGGGCAAAACCATATTGCAATGGAGGGGAGGTCAATTTAAAATGTGGAGACAGATTTATAGTTGGGGTAGGGCATGTCCTAGACCAACTTTAAATTTCAGTGTAAAAATAAAGCTATCAAGTATTTGTGTGTTAAGTTAAATATTGGATAATGAATTGTTTACTCTGGCATAGTGTGCTTAGTATAAACACCAAAAAGGAATCACCCATTATATCCATTTGTACCTACAAAAGAATACCCGGTGGAGCAAACAATGTTAAAATTTGGCTAAGAGGAGTAGCATAATAAAACTTCTTTTACTATATGGAAGACCTCTGCTACCATCATTAGAGCATCTTAGCTTCTAATATTTTAGTCTAGGAGGTTTATCATGGCAAAGAAGTTGGATATAATCTAATATATAAAAGCCTAGCGGCGTGTGTTAGTGTGTGTGTGTGGAAAAAACTATTTTCTCAGAAAGGGCTCATCCAATTGACCTGAAATTTGGTATACTGACATTATTTGACAAAAAAATATAATAGTGAAGTCAGTTAACTTCCATCATCCCCCCTTCCCCCCGTGGGAGGGGTAGTAAAGGCTAAATTTACCAGTTGAGGGCTCAAACTCTTGACCGTGTGGGTATTTATTTACCAGAGCCTGTGTTTGGTCATGGACAATTGTATGTCGCATTTTCACGAGTACGGAGAAGCAGTGATGTGAAAGTGCAGGTTATGAATACTGCCCTTCAAGGAAGACTGATTGAGCACAGCGATAAGGTGTTTAGCAGAAACATGTATCGAGAGGTTTTAGAACAGTAAGACGATGGAGATTAAGGATGTGGCGATGAAGATGAAGGATGAGGTTATGGAGAAGAATGATGAGGTGGTGACATGTGGACAAAACCACGTTAAAAAAGGGCGCTTACGTCGGGAAGTAACGCTCTTCCCCTGAGGAGGCCTGGGCTAGGCCCAAATGCATGACAAGAACCTTTTTAACACCTTAAGTAGCTTGATTTGACTAGAATGCATGAGTATCATGCACGGGTTAACTTGTATTCTAAATATATATCTTAAAACCTCACTTAGAACTTGAAGTTGAATTGTTTCAAAGTAGTACAGGATTTTTGGCAGTATATTCATCTTGACAGCACCATCCTTCCAAACCATGAGGTTCTCTGCTGCCTCCATACATGTAGATCTGATTTGACATTGGTAAAAAGTGAAGGGGAACGTGCCTTATACTGTAGATAGCTACTTGCAATATAAACACTTAGGTGTTTCATTTTTGTAGAATTCCAATTACATTTAGAAGTAGTTGCTTTTTTAGAATATATGGATGGGTAGGGTTCCTCTCTTAGTATAGTTAAATTTATAACCTAACAAAAAAACATATTAATCTAAAGTCATGAATAGATTTGGGAAAGAAATAAAGGAGGGAAGGGGGAGGACAAAGTGAGCAGTGCATCATCTGCAAATAACAAAAGCTTACTTTCTAAATCACCACTTCTATTTCTTCAATATATGAATTTAGTCTCATTAATTGTACCAACAACTCTATGGTTAGTGCAAAAATCATGGTAGATAGTGGGCACCCTTGTCCGGCACTATTACTAATCCGTAAACTTTATGAACTGCATAGTGTTGCTATCTCTTTTTCATTGCACCTAAACCTGCATGTTCCGACTTATTACTGTTAATGATAAATAAACACATGGACAAATGCCAGTGGTAAAAGGTCACCGTTTTACTATAAGCATGGTGGCAAAGAAAGCAATGTGAGACAGCTATCAACTATTTGCAGAAACCAAACAGTTGAAGGTGACATTGTCATTAAACTACTGGGCCCAGTATATAATCTTTTAGGATTGCCTGGTGTTAAATCTGGTATTAGAGTGACTACACTACCCCTTCTGGACTCACAATAACATTCCCACACAAAGCAGGTCAAGGGGTCCCCCCCACAAAAGGACCAAGTTACGTTACTTCGAAGGGGGCAGTGATCTGTAGCCAATCAATATAGAATATATCTGTTCTATAAAGAGCCATAAACCCTCATCCGTAAGGTGAACCTCATCTGATCTAAATAAGTGAAACCACTCGACCGTGATTAAGAGGTGGTCAATAGCTACCCTCCCCCGACCAAGTGACCCAATGAAATACCTTCCTCCAGTGGACCAATTGACCTTTTTAAGTTGAGTACTCATAACAGGGGCAGGAATATTGACCCTTCAGGAGAGCCTGGGGATTAAATCCGACTAACACAACTTTACCACCAGCCACTGAGCCTGGATTGTGTGCAAATCCTCCTTAATGGAGGTTAACAAATCCAAAGACTTCCCCTTACAGAAGTCATTACCACCCTGGTGAATGAGCAAATTGTACAGAGGGCCTTCCCTGACTATATCAGCCAACAAAAGGGGAATAAGGGACGACCAGCCTAACCCCCTCCTCCATAATCATTTCACTTCCACAGGGTGGAAGAAGGCAGCCCAGCCATAAGCCAATTTGTTTCTGGATGCCCAGTACACATAGGAATGGCCCACCACCCATATCTGGATATTCTGGCAGGGCGTATCTAGAACAAAACAAGACCTACACACCAGAAATGACCATCGTCCTGGGCGGAAGGGGAAATCAAAAGAGACAGGGCAGTGGTAACTCATATGAATATAAAAAACCATGAAACCCCAGAGGCATGTACCTAATCAGGCCTTGATCTGGGAAAAAAAATAAGAAAATTTCTCTTCATGCCCTCGCTAAAAGTGACAAGCAGCAAAGCCCTGGGTTACCGAAGGATGGGGAGTTATAAAGAGCCGGGCGTCACCCTTTGCTTCTGGGCCTAATGTAAGTTTTTAAGGTATCCTACTTCCATCATTATAGTGACTTAATTTCTGTGACAGAAGAGCGGGATTTTCGGCGATCCCGCCGTCAATTGAATACCCCCCTATGAATTAGGGTTAGAAAAATACAAGTTGCTTCGTGTGAATTGTGGATTCTTTGTGTGAGGAGTTTTATACAAGTTGTGTGAATTGTGTCCAATCAGGTACAAACAACGCTACATCAGATGTCAGACTGAACTGAAGTAAACTTAAGAAATGTGTGATAACCTAGCTTGTTTGTTGGGCTGCTTAACTGTCTTGGGAAAAAAAACACTTTCTAAATAAGACATTTCTGTTTGTGTGTCAATAGTATATGTTTGTCCTTTTGAATTTAACTCTAATTAGAAAATGGAGGCAGTTAAGGGGATTATGTTAAGTTGAACGCAACATAATAAGGGGATCATGAAAAGTTGAACGCAAAATAAAAATGGGCTCATGTTAAACTGAATGTAAATTGTGTTTCTGCCGTGTAATAAACTGAAACATGAGCTCCTAAATGTATATGCACTGTGGAAATGCTTATCATAATCTGTTTGAGGGAAAAATAAGCCACTGAGAATGCATGCTAAGTAAACCTGTTAAATAAAACAGGTTAAAGTAAACAAAAAACAGAAACTTAGAAGTATGTGGCTTTTTTTAACCCATTTTTCCATTTTTTAAACATACATTCAGTATATGCATTTAACATTCCATATTGTAAATTAATTGGGAAAAAAAACACTTTCTAAATAAGACATTTCTGTTTGTGTGTCAATAGTATATGTTTGTCCTTTTGAATTTAACTCTAATTAGAAAATGGAGGCAGTTAAGGGGATTATGTTAAGTTGAACGCAACATAATAAGGGGATCATGAAAAGTTGAACGCAAAATAAAAATGGGCTCATGTTAAACTGAATGTAAATTGTGTTTCTGCCGTGTAATAAACTGAAACATGAGCTCCTAAATGTATATGCACTGTGGAAATGCTTATCATAATCTGTTTGAGGAAAAAATAAGCCACTGAGAATGCATGCTAAGTAAACCTGTTAAATAAAACAGGTTAAAGTAAACAAAAAACAGAAACTTAGAAGTATGTGGCTTTTTTTAACCCATTTTTCCATTTTTTAAACATACATTCAGTATATGCATTTAACATTCCATATTGTAAATTAATTTATAGGTCAGCTCAGTACTTAGCAATTTATTGAACATGGGTCTGATTCATTAAGGAAAGTTAACCAAAAAATTGAGTAAGTTTACTTACTCAAGTTTTCTGGACAACACTATGTTACAAGGGGTGCAAATTAGTTTATCATTTTGCACATAAGGAAAAAACTGTCTGTGTTTTCGTGTAGGATGCAAACACTTGATAGCTTTATTTTAACACTGAAATTTAAAGTTAATCTAGGACATGCCCTGCTATAATTAGAAATGTGTCTCCACATTTAAAAATTACCTCCAATGTAACATGTTTTAGCCTTACTTGCTTTTTCTTAACTTCCTTAATGAATCAGGCCCGATATGATTAGTATATGAATAAATCAAACACTAGTGCATATCAGAGATTAACAAGACATGTTTTAGTAATAGCTTGCAATGTTCAAGGTCTTAGCAATAGTGTCTTCCTTCTCAACACTTAAAAGAGTATATTTAATTTAAACTTGACATTGAAAATTTCACAATTTCCAAGAGACATGGGGAGACTACCCTCGGGTCTGAGATTCCCCATTGCAGAAGTGTCATACAAATATTGATGGGTCCAATGTACATGGGTAAGTCTCATATCAAACGGAGAGTATATGGAGAGTATCGATGATGCTTTACTGTGTTTAAAAATAGAAATTGCAATCATTGTCACTTATTTGGTTTTCATTAAAGTTAGAACTGTATAGCATAACGGAGGCATGAACACGCGCTGCTGAGGGTTAAAATGTGAAGGTGGAGAAGGCTGCCACGTCCGTGCCTGTCCTACACAAGCGATGGGGTGGCTGCAGTGAGCTGTTTTTTTGATATATATGTCTTTACTAGAGATGTTCACTGCCCCCCGTGTTTTGGTTTTGGATCTGGATTAACTTTGTGTTTTGGTTTTGGCAAAACCTCCCTCGCGTAAAATCACATAATTTGGCTCTTTTTTTGTTCCTGCATTATTATGAACCTCAATAACATTAATTTCCAGTCATTTCTAGTCAATTTTTGTCAAGTGACAAAAACACTGCTACCCCTCCTGTTTCTGTGTGAGCAATGGCGCTGGATTTCCCGGGGAGAGAGGTACTTATGGAATTCAAAACCCGCGAGATCCGACAACGCAACAATGACGTTTTGCCTCAATTCAGATGCAAGGATGCGCAAAAGTGCCAAGCCGGCTCGTGAGCCTACTTGGATCCCCTACTTTCGGGTGGGCTCAGTTTTTAGAAAACCAAGCCCCAACATCTCTAGTATTTACACACATACATTTTATATATATATATATATATATATATATACATATATATATATATTTCAGTTCAAACCATGTAATAATACAGTCTGAATACTGTTGTTGAGATGCTGCAGAGTTCTCCCTTGAAAAATAAAGCTCACTGCAGCCAGCCCCTTCCTTTGGTAAAAAAAAATCCCCAACAACTTCAGTACTGTTATGGTATATGCTTAAACATACAATTCTTTTATTATATTAGGTTTGCACTTTGCACAGCATACTTTTTCTAAAGGAGGAAACTTCTCTATTTAGACACATGTATTATCTCAATAATATGCAGATCTTATCAGTTTACAGTAAACAGCTCTAGCTAAAAGCTAGAAATAATTTACTCCTGTCATTTAATAAAACATCTTCACCTTTCCTCGCCATTGACAAGGCCCATCATATTGCTTTGCTATTTTGCATAGCCCTCAAATATAAATCCGCTTGCTAAAATACATCAACCATGAGTCAACATAGAGTCTACATCACCAATATCTTTCTATCACTACACAAAGACTATGTAACATTTTTCATTACTCTTTGGTCCAAGGTAACTCGCTATATATAGTGGATGAAGTGGGAATTTAGAAACATGCACAATGTAAGTGAATGGAATTTGATAGTTTTACAGTGAAGGCTGTAGGAGAAGTGGCGTTATGTTGTACCATCGTATACCAGCCCACTTCCACCAGTGTACATATTTATACAAGACAGTGAAAAATGGCACTCAACCCAATGTACGTAACCACTCTAAAGCATGTATGGAACAGGATAAGCAAGTAAGAAACACTCCGTAGATATACTAGGTGGTTGCCATTCTCAGAAAGCCCAATGATTCATTAAATATGAAAAACTCACAATCTGAAAAGAAGAGAAGAATACAAAGATGCCCAATGGTGTAGTATTTTTTTTATGGAAAAAAAGACCCAGCGTCTATTTAGGAGCTCTATAAAATGTGTCCCACATAAGTTGAAAAAAATAAGGAATTTCTGTCTAGTTCCAAAATCTTGTGAATCTCTACCATCATTGTGCCTCGGAAATTCAAGCAGAAGAAATAGAAGTAAAGAACAAGATATAATGAATTACCTCCAATACTATTATGTTACCAGAAGTAATAGTGAATATGCGTAGTAGATAAAATAGAAAAACAGGATTATCTGTTTGAATGCTGGTGCTGTCTCTGTATCACTCCACATCCAGTCTATATAGCTTACGGATGAAAAAAGGGCTATATAGGGTAGTATTTAATAAAATCCTTTTTAATGCATAGTAATAAAATACACTAAAAAACAAATAAACAAAATGTGCTTATCCAGGGGCTGACTGACAGACTTCAGCCCGGGGGGCAAGCACACAGCACTGGCCCATAAGTAGCAGTCTATCCTTAAAGGGTTGTTTGTGGTGCAATATATATATATATATATAAAATAGAGGTTATTTTAGTGTTGATTAATCCAGTAGTACTATTATTATAAATGTAAATCTTAAATAATGAAAATAAATAATGTAAGAAAAAATAAACCTGCCTTTATATTGCATTTTATTTTATATGTTGATTCACTTTTTTACATACCTGTCTGATTATAATCTGACACCCTGGTCCATCGATACTGTGAGGATCGCACTCACACATAGTCCTCTGGTGCTACAGGGCCCCTGTAGTCTAGGGGAGGAGCCCTGTAGCACTGTCATTAGAGAAACGCAGTGCACGCAGCCTATGAAGTCCGCGCATAGGTGGCCATCACATACTACTGGATTTAGCAGCGTCATCCATTGTTAGAATTTTGTACAAGCTGTAGTACCAATATTCTATCAATGGATGACACGGCTGTAACGACCACCAGGTTCACTCCATCCACAACGTAACTTTGTTGGAGTAGATGCTGCCTCTCAGTGGTTACGCATTGCCGGTGTCCTCTGTCTGCTGGTCTCATGCTCCGTTGCTGTTTAGCTGAATTCTGGAATGTTGGTGTCCTGTTTGTAAAAGAGATAGTTATTATTCACCTTCTGAAAAGTTGAGCAGTGAGTGAAGAATCTAGGCCTCCCTCCCCACAACCAGACGGACATTAAATGATTAGCTTTTTTCTGTTTAATAAACAGACCTACTTACACCCAGAATGTAATTAATAGCATTTCAGTGTAATGTCTATTTTTCTCCATATAGCCCTGACATCAAATTAATAGCAACCACGTTTAATAATTAGGCCTCTTTCCCCCTAACCAGCCTAACATTAAATCAAAAACCTCCTTCTTCCCAACCAATCCCCTACAATAAATTAATAACATTTAACAACATCCCCATTTAATAAACAAACATACCCCCCATCAGCCCAGACATTAAATTAATGACCTCCACATTTAACAAACAGACCAGTTTCACCCCTCACCAGCCCCGGCCAGGGCCATCTTAACAACATTATGGGCCGCCGTGCAAAGCAGTGCATCGGGGCCCATATATATATATATATATATATATATATATATATATATATATATATATATATATAAAGCCTATGGTTGTTCGCTCAGTCCCTCTAATATTGCTTATCTAATAGCAGAGCGATGTAAAGCCATCCTTTTAATCCTTCTAACATATTTTAGGTAATCCAAGTTTCAATAAGCACATTCTCTTATAAAAGTGCAACATCAATGATTTCTTTATCATCTGGACAATGGTCAACTAATAAGAAGATTGTAGACTAAGTCAAAAAAATTTAATAATCTTCTTTCTTAATGGGTTTTCATTCTTGTACACTTAAGAAAGGATTTCCTCTCTCAGTTATTTTACAGCAAGAAGAATTATTATGATTTATAACAATTTATAACCATCTAGAGATCATTAGATTTACTCATTAAGAGTTAAACAGGCTGCTTCTTAAGCAGCAAGTGGCTGTAACATATCCTCTAGCTGGCTAAATATAATTACATTTATGAATGAAGAGAAAATACAACTGCTCTTTAAGCAGAAAGTGGGAGCAATTAAACTCAATCTTTACAGTTAAAGATAACTTTATCACATTGAAATACACAGAGTAACTAAATCCTAGTGCAATATCAGAGCAATAAACTTTGTGGCGAGAGATAACCTCATAGCTAATATTCTAATGATTTACTATATATTTAGTTGTAAATCTAAAACCTAGTGGTCATTGTATAATATCTGAATAATTACTACTGACTGATTCCCAGTGTATGTTTGTTAACACACTGACCACACTATACATATCTTAATATATTCGCTGATATTAATTTTAGTATACATATATATATATATATATATATATATATATATATATATATATAACACACACAGTTGTGTATTTTAGTTATCATAAGCCATATAAAGAGTCAATATTAAATATTAGAAGAATTTAGTCTGTTTGATTTGTGCACCACAATAAAACACTCTCTCTTTTTCTTCTCTATTGTTTAACGATGAACCAATAAATCTTTAAGGTTTCTTCTTCTTCAATAGCAAACCATTGATATTTTAGATTTTAAAGACTTAAGCGAAGTATCAGTCTTAATTAATAGCTTTTCCTTTTCATAATGGAGGCCAAATCTTGTGAAAGGTCGGTGTATGTAATGAGAATAGGAAAAGTATCTTCCCATTCCTTAAAAGAGCGAGTTTTTATGGAGATCCATATGACCTCTTCAGTATGTTTTTGATTAAAATCTGATGAATACCCTCTAGATTTAGGTCATTTCATATTCCATTCAAAGTCTTAAATAGGTCTGATTTGTTGCTAATAATTCTTTTGGCTCTAAAACTGAGAGAGAGGAAGTCCTTTCTTAAGAGGACAAGGATGAAAACACCAGTACATTGGCTGAGCTCTTTGCCCAAGCTCCCACTTTTCCTTTGTCTCACAAATATAAAGCATTGGATATTTCTAAATACTGTTGGCAAATGTCACAGCAGCACCGTGGATCAACTTCATGCTGAAAACAAGGTTGTTTTAGGATCTACTGAAATACCATCTTTGTTCATCTGTGGGACCCACAGAGCTTAACTATCATTGCTGTTTAAACATCTGTTCAGGTGCCTACTGAACTCAGTTGTGATTGCTGATGTCATCTCTGTTTGGCTGCTAGACAATCTGCACCCAACTGTCAGTATACTGGACTTCATTGTGTCAAAGCTACAGAAGCTGCCTACTCCATTAACCCTTGCCAGGGGGCAGTAAAGTATCCTCCACCTCTGCTATTGCCCTGTACCATTTAGATCAATCATTCCTTTAAACTCTCTCATAACCTACCTCAGCTAATACATTCATTCACATCTCTCCGTCATGCACCTACTCAATTTACACTATCCCCTATCACCACACTTCTCTTCAAACTCCTCTTCTTTCGCCATCATCCTACTTCTCCCTCTCCTACTATGATTTCCACTTCATTACTTCCCTCCTCCCTAGTCTGCACCCATGAGCTGTTTGCACCCACCATACTCCCCATCCTAGATAAATAGAAATAAACCTCACACCCACAAATCGTCCTCGCATGTCCTCTTCCTAACCCTGCTCCTTCTCATGGCTGCTGGTGACACCTCACCTACCCCTGGACCCCATACAATACCCACTCTCTTGTCACTTTCTTCTTTCCATCCCAAACCTTTCCGTCCACCCCACACTTGCAATCCCGGCAACCTTATCCACATAACTCCACTACCCTCTCTTCCCTTCTCCTTTACACTATGGAACGCCAGTTCTGTCTGTAACATACTGGCATCCATTCATGATCTATTCATTTCTAAATTCCTCAACCTCCTGGCCATTACATTAAGTCTAAGGGTCATTTATCCATACTCATTCTCCTGGACCTCTCTGCTGCTTTTGACATTGTTGATCACCCTCTTCTCCTACACATCCTTCACTGCATTGGCCCTCATGACACAGCTCTTTCCTAGTTCACTTTCTAGCTATCAAACTGCTCTGTTAGCGTTTCTACCTCTGGCACATCCTCCACTCCATCTGTTGGGGTCCCACAAGGTTCTGTTCTTGGCCCTTTACTTTTTTCATTGTACACCTCTTCTCTTGGAACACTAATTCGCTCATTCAGCCTCCAATACCACCTCTACACTGATGAGACCCAGATCTATACTTCTTCCCCTGACCTCTCACCTTTTGCACTATCTCATGTCGCCAATTGTCTTTCAGCTATCTCCACATGGATGTCCCAACACTGCATGAAGCTCAACATGTCCAAAACAGAGCTTGTTATCTCCCCTCCTGCCAGAGTCACCACCTCCCCTCAAATCTCTGTTACTGTCAATAACACCACAATTTCCTCAGTCTCCCAAGCCTGCTGCCTTGGTGTCACACCTGACTCCACCCTCTGCTTTATTCCTCACATCCAGACTCTCTCCCTGTCTTGTCGATTCCACCTTAAAAACATTGCCAGAATACTCCTTCTTATTCAACATGTTACCAAAATTCTTATCTATTCTCTCATCATCTCCCGTCTTGACTACTGCAACCTCCTGCTATCTGCCATTATGGTCACCCATATATCCACACTTCAATCCAACCTAAATGCTGCTGCTACAAGACTGAGCTTCTTCTCATCGATCCATATCTGCTGCATCACTTTGCAAATCCCTACACTGGCTCCCTGTGTACTCCAGAATCAAATTCAAATTACTCACCCTTACCTACAAAGACCACAACAACACCACCCTTTTATACATCTCAAATCTCATATTAAAATACTCTCCCTCCTGCCCTCTTAAATCTAGCTTTGACCTGTGCATTGTCTCACAGGTCATCACTGGTAACCACCTCTCACTTCCTCCTACAAGACTTCTCCCGTGCTGCTTCCCTCTCATGGAATTTCCTACCATGCCCAATCAGGCTTTCCCACAGCCTTCAAATCTTTAAAAAAAAAACATCTCTTTTTTAAAGTTTACCTTATCCCTTATGATACTATTCACACTAATACACCCTCACAAGTGTCCATTCTAAGCCACACACGCTCCTCTTGTTTCAGCTGTGCCCTCTTCCACTTAGAATGTAGGTTCTCTAATGAGCAGGGTGCTCCATACCCTTTGATTTCCTGTCTGCATTTATCTTGTCTGCCTTGTATGTTCTTGTTTTATGTATGTCCTGTTTTCTCTACTGTACGGTGCTGTGGAGCACTGTGGCGCCTTACAGATCTACGATAATGATAATAATTATAATAATAATAATAATAAGGTGCTGAGTAGATTCATTTTAATTGCATTTGTTCTAGGAATGTACGCCAAGTGAAATAAGCAAAGCTGTAGAGGTAAAATAACTTCCTCCATACGTCTTAACTGTAGCCAGCTTTATTGCACTTCTGTGACTTTCTCTCCCTATCAACAGAGTGGTTCTCAAACCGGTTTGTTACATCTGCTCTGACCTTTGAAAATATGTGATAAATTCTCAAACTTTATGAGCACAATCTCCTTCTCTCCATATGGATGGCATTGCCTTGTGAAAGACTGAGACGTGCAGCCATCTGATTACTTCCTCCACACAACACCAAAGTTACTCCAGTGCATCCATAAGGGAAAACATCTTCTTAAACTACTTGTCTGTTTGAACCCTTAATAAAAGAATTATGAATGAATTTAGCCAGAAATGGATATTTTCAGTCAATACTGTAAACTATAATATAAAAGTCATAAAAAGGGGTGTGAATAAGTATGAATAACATTTTGCTGAGCTTATAAAAGTAGATGGCCAAATAGGGAAACTTTGAGTTAATATTTTAAATCAGCAAGCAGTGTAAATCATTAAACAGTGGGACTATCACTCATCCATAATTAAATTCTTTCTTAGGCAGCTCAAAAATTACCGCCAACCCTTAGGGGATGGTAGTAAGATTTACATATCTTGTGAACATATGAAAGTAAATGTTCAGGAAAGAAACGCTTTTTATTTTCTCACAACTAGCAATCGGCAAAGGAAAGAAATCAGCCTCTCTGTGGTTATTATCTTGTCATACAGTTACAGAGCTTGTAAAATTATTTATATGCATGTATAGGATGCCTCAGAGAATGGTGCTGATCAGTGACAATGTATTTTTATTTTTTTATTTTATTTTTTGTATTTTTTTTATTTTTAATATTTAATTTATTTTAATTGTTGAAACTATTTCCAGTTTAGAAAACAATACACTGACCACAAAATTCCTATTTTTTAAAATTTATTATACAGTTATCTAAATAATCTAAATACACTTTTGCGTTCAGGATGATGGCAAATAACTGTACATAATGAAAGAAAAATGTAATAAGCATATTTAGAAACCATAAAAATGTCTATACAAAGCAAGTACAATTAAACACATCTTATATTTAAAGTATTGCGACATTTACACAGTTTTATCACAAAACACGTTCTTTGCAAAATCCCTCACAATGCCTCCATTAACAGCTGAAGCAAGACAGCAATATCTTTTCATTTCCTGTTATTAGAAAGCGATCTTCTGAAATGTTGCACAGAAATATGTTTTGCATGTAAAAATAACAAAAGCTGTCAAACAAGTTGAGCAACATGTGGCTGACACTCATCAACCAACTGCATAAAATCCATAATTTTACTCAGTTGTTTCAAAATGAAAAAAAAATAAAATGTACAAAATATTTTACTTATACTTAAACTTATACTTATATTTATACTTAAACTTAGCAATGATAGGGTTGCTCTAGAAATGAAGAGAGCTCTTGATACTTGATGTAAAATAAATAAAATAATACTTTGTACACTGTAAAAACATAGCAATACATAGTGATTATAAGTGAACCACCAGCACTAATGGACATGAGTATTATTTTGAACAATAGTCATAATTAAACAAATCATAAAAATCATGACAGCAATGCAGACCAAAATATTACAATTTTTTGTAATGTCATAAACATATAACGATATAGCACGGGTCACCTCCAAAAACAATTATAAACGGGTCAAAATGCTCTTATTTAGGTAGTTAATAATAGTTGCTATTTATTCTAGTTTGAATTAACGTGTGGAATTCCTTAACCCAGGTGCTGATGATGACAAGTTTACTAACATAATTTAAAATGTTCATGTCTTTTGTGGACAAGAAAGAAGGTTTTGCTAAATGGGAAACTGTCAAACTAGGGGTTTTCTTTTGCTTTGCTCTGGATCAATTCATTTGCAATTTTTGAAAGCTTGAACTTGCTGTGCCTGTGTCTTTTTTCAAACTTATTAACTAAATAACTGTGTGTATCAGCTCCTACAGTTCTTGGGAAAGAAGATCCAAAACTTCAAACCGAAATATCTCGCTTGCAAGCACTTTTCTTTACCACGTCTAATAGTGTCAGTGATGCCAGCAATGGAGATAGGCTTCATTTATTAGGAGAGGGGTATTTATTTGTGGACATTATGCACCTCATTATATCCTTAAAGTCAGGGCCGTAACTAGAGCTGTGCGCAACGCTGAAGGGGGGGGCGCAATTTAGGAATATTTTAGGTTAATTTGGTTAAAATTGAGGGCTAGAGGGGCGACATTTGTCTTTCTCACCCAGGGCGCTAGAATTCTAAGTTACAGCTCTGCTTAAAGTGATTAGAAACCACTGAACCACTGGTCACATCACAATACTTACTATGCCTGCTTTTTTCTACACGCCGAATTGCCACCAGTTATAAAATGCGTAAAATGCATCCATGAAAAAAATGACGTCAGTTAAAAAGGCCAGAGTGAGATTGCCGGTCTTAAAGCGGCAATGGCCGGACCCGCCGCCTGTATAAGGATAACAGAGGGTGGGGATTAGCCCGAGGTAACATAAACGCTGAGGGGGCTGGTAAAAGAAAGTACCAGTATAGCAAAAGTTAACTCCACTGGGGGGCAGTGGTCAGCCAATCAGTAGGAACGTAGGGGGCAGGATTACAGGATTATAGTGGGGGAAGCAGGTTAAGGTCCAGGTACGAGCAGTCAGCTTCGCCTTTTACCGTCTGGAGAGTTTTTCCTGCCCACCCAGGCCCTACTTTTGTTTCTTGCTCTGGTTTTATATATTATTTTTTCTTTTTTTTTTTTATGGTTTTTAGTGTTGGTTCAGTTTGAGTGAAATTTTCACAAATAAAGTTTCGTATTGGCGGTAAGCAGCCCAGTCAGCGGACAATTTGGTCACATTCAAGATGTGGTAGGCACTCTCCCCTAAAGGGATTGGGCAATTAGTGAGAATACCCCTTCGGGGTTATGGGGCTCTGTTTAGGCGGGCAGGCCTCAGCTGTACCCAATCTATTGGGGTGGAGATTATAGCTCAGAGGTGTGATCTAGGGGCTGATTGGTCTGCTTATATTGGCTACCTCTTCTCAATATATTGATCATTTCAATAAATGGCTGACCTTTCATTTTAGCTAAAACAGGTCTCCGTGTCTTTATTTCATAGTGGTATGTTAACTCTGCAGGTAACACTGTAAAGGTAAAATGTCAACCGATAAGCGGATTATGGAAACTAGGCGTGGGGTCTGGCCCTTGCCTCTTTAAAACCGACAATCTCACAAGTTGTATATCAGTAATATAGCAAATCTATATTTACTCCTTGTCGAGCTGATACTATTTTTAGGTCGTGCTAACTCTTGTCGGAATTATTGCAGCCGAAAAAAAACATACTCCACCCATCTAGATGTGCTAAGAGAGGAAATCAAGGCTACCCCATATAACTACATAAACTTGAATATTTAGCAAATAAGTAACTATATGTAAATGTAAACTACGCATAAGAGTTGAAACGTAATAGACATAAAAAAGTAGCCAATACCATGAAGCTGATATTTTAAATAAAAGCCTACACATAATTAGAACCCATTAATTTTTTATAAGGTAACAAAGTGTTCCTTATGGAAATTATTCTGTAATCGTCACACTCCAAGCAATGTGTGACTTACTATATACAAAAAGCCTTGTAGTTTGTAATTAATCAGCACCAATATCTCCCCAGCTTGTTAGCATATTAGCATATACAACAAACCATTCATCCCTAAGCTCACTTTCTTTTATGCCCAGGTCATACTTTTAGAATTTAAACCCCCATAATGCCCTGGGCTACCGCTCAAAGAGCCCCCATTGTACTGCGCTGCTTGCGTCGTTTGTCAAACATGACTTGAGTAGGTTTATTGAATCATGTGCCCTGGAGGCAGTGGCGGATCCAGGGGGGAAACGATCGGGGCGATCGCCCCCCCTAGCAGGGGCTTGCTGCCGGCGGCTGCACACTATGTGCAGATTCGTTCAGCAGAGAGAGTTAGGGAGAGAGTCCTGCACAACTGCTCTGATTGACACAATCAGAGCAGCCTGCCTCTGCCATCTCCCTAACTCTCTCTGCTGAACGGATCTGCACAAAGTGTGCAGCCGTCAGCAGCCTTAGGTGTCAAAAAGGGGGCGGGGCTAAATCGCCCCCCCTAAATCGCCCCCAGTTCAATTAACTTCCGCCCCTGCCTGGAGGCTTAAAGTTACATTTTAACATGTCATACCCTAAAAGATTATGTGACAATTTAATACAAAAAAATAATTTAAAAAAATCCATAAAGCAATAACATATTCTTGTTATAGATCACTCAACTTCAATAAGCAGTCAGCAAAATGTCTAGCAATTTCTCCTTATGTCACATTATATTTTATTTGTTATGTATTTTGAGACCTAAAATTAAAATGTGTTTCTTATTTCCTTACAGATAAAAGATGATCTTGGCTTTACTGAACCAAAAGTACCTACTCTTATTTTGCTTTTTTCTTATTTTGTTCCTCCTATCCTTTATATGGAATCGTGACAACATCAAACCAGGAAATTCAGACTGTATGGAAAAGGTGATTATCCAAAACATGACAATAGTGAGAGAAATAACAAAACCAGCAAAAGAAGAGAAAGAAATTATCATCCTGATTTGGACCTTTCCTTGAGGATCCAAGTTCCCATTAGATAGGTGCCACATAGACTTTGATATCCCCGGGTGCAAGCTGTCAGTAAATAGGAGTCTGTATAGTGTTGCCGATGCTGTTGTCATACATCACGCAGACATTATGTACAACAAAAATTCATTGCCCCAACAGACAAGACCTGATTTCCAACGTTGGGTGTGGTACAACTTGGAACCCCCACTGATTATTAGAAACTTGGATATGCTGGATAACTTGTTCAACTGGACTATGACGTTCCGTATGGATTCAGATATTGTCATCCCATATGGCCGCATTGAAATGTTGCATGAGCCTCAGAACTTCACCATTCCAACAAAATCCAAGCTGGTGTCCTGGGTAGTTAGTAAATGGTACCCTGGTGCCCCCCGAATTAGTTATTATGAGGAGCTAAAGAAACACGTTCCTATTGATGTTTATGGAGCAAAACACATGAAACTTAGCTGGGATGATTTCCATTCAACCATATCTCAATACAAATTCTATTTGGCCTTTGAGAATTCTATTTACAGGGATTACATCACTGAGAAACTATGGATCAATGCATTTGGATCAGGGGCGGTGCCAGTTGTGTTGGGGACATCTCGTAAGAACTATGAACGTTTTGTTCCTGGAGATGCATTTATTCATGTTGATGATTTCCCAAGTGCGAAGGAGCTGGCTGCTTACCTTCTGGAGTTAGACAAAGATGATGAAAAATACAAAAAGTATTTCAACTGGAGATCTAAATACCGTGTAAAACCAAGGAGAGGGCCATCCTATAGTTACTGCAAAATATGTGAGCTAATAAGACAAAATTCAGTGTACCAGGTCATTCATAGTGTGGCCAAATGGTTTCTGGAAGAGGTCTAATTCTAGAGATGGAAGTTTCTTTTGGCCCAGATATCTTAATGTTACCAATGTGGTGTTTATATTTCTTAGACTGTAGGTGGTAGTTTCTACATATCATCTAAGCCAGAAAAATGTAAAATGATTAACTGTACTTAGTACAGTTTTATGTATAGCCTAGACCATTGGCTGATCTACCATTGGTGCAGTAGGGGCGGTACTCCGGGGCCCATGGAGATACTGGGGCCTGCTGCACGGGGAACTAATGAGCTATAGGCCCCAATTCCCTCCTCCAGGGCCCGCAGCTCTCTAGTTCCACCTCTGGCCCAGACATAATTTTATATTCTTTTTCTTTACCAGCTTTGAGTAAACTTAAATTTCTGGCTGTATCCCTTTATCTATTTTCTGCCATTTTTTCATACTTCTGACCTCAATCCCAACTATATCAAAACCACCCCCTACCAGTAAACCTCCAAGTTGTATTGTGAGTGATTATCACACAAAACATAGGGTTACGGTAATTATAGGAGGTAAGTTATTTATGAGATAAAACAATTATTTATATGAAAGCTTTGCTCTGCTATACAACCTTTACAGAAGGTAAGAATAGGTCTGCAATATGAATATTAGAACACATTCATCAATTAATATTTACATTACAGACATATGAAGAGAACATTAAAAACAGGATTATTGTTCATTTAATAGGTGTTTATTAGGAGATATTGTAATATGGATTCTAATTCCTATATATTTTTTGCCATTTACCTTAATTGTCTAATGAAAATATTTGGGGATGAACGTATAAAATATACTTGTTATAGGACCTAGTGCTAGTAAGTCTACTTTCAGTGCTCACAATTTTAGTCAATACCATTGTTTACTTTCTTTCCTCCAGAATACCTGTGTATTCTTCCAGACCTCTCCAGTTAATCTAAATGAGTTTCAAGTCAGACATAAGACCAATTTTAATTGATCCCCATAAAATATATGTTGTCAAAATTTGAAATGATAAATAATAAATGATGATGTCTTCCCCTTCCCAGTTTTTTTTTGAGGAGGCAGATTTGCCTTTTGGTTTTTCTGTTAAATCAGGTTTCCGTTTTAATCTTGTTCTGACCCCTAAAAATGATTTTTATGTATTTATGTAATTAAAGCCAATCTTTTTTGTTTGCGACTATAAAAATAGATTTTTATACCTGCTCTACATTATGTCAGAGATCTTAAAAAAACATCTTTTAAAAAAATCCTGAATAGATACTGAGGAATTTTACATGGGTTGGGTATGATCTGATGACAATGAACATGTCGATAGTCAGACTGTTGATATGTCGACAGACTGACTACATCCCTTTTACATAACCAGCTATAAACAAATATAGCCTGAAAAAGGGCTTGCTTGCAATAGATATTTGACAACATAAATTGATACTTAAAAAGACAAAGGAGTTCCAGTGGAGACTTAGGGCTAGATTTACTAAGCTGCGGGTTTGAAAAAGTGGGGATGTTGCCTATAGCAACCAATCAGATTCTAGCTTTCATTTTGTAGAAGGTACTAAATAAATGAAAGCTAGAATCTGATTGGTTGCTATAGGCAACATCCCCACTTTTTCAAACCCGCAGCTTAGTAAATCTAGCCCTTAATCTTGAACTCGTAGAAGTTGGGTAGAAAGGTCCTGACTAAGGTCTGCTAGGATAGGGGAGGCAGAAATGATAGATGTGTTACTGGGAGGGTGAGGATGTTTCTGCATAAAACACAGTATCAGCTTTTAAGTTTTTAGAGTTTGACCAATAAGTTTATATAAAGTTGGAAAAAATAGAACCCAACGGACTTTACTGGAATTTAATCTCTTGGATGATTTGATATAGAAGATTCTTGAGGTCCATGAACGAAAATACTTGATGAGTAGCTCCTTCCAACCAGTGCTTCAACTCTTCAAATGACCACTTAATGGCGATTTCCAACACCATCACCACCAAATTTTGCTTACAGTCTAAAATCCCAAACACACACACACACTAGAGTTAACTTAATTTTGTCAGCAGCCAATTAACCTACTAGTATATTTTTGGAGTGTGGAAAAAAACTGGAGCACTCAGAGGAAATCCACGCTAGCATAGCTAGAGCATATAAACCCCACACAGATAAGGCCCTGGTCACGGAACTCTGTGCAGGCAGAAACGTTAACCACTGAGCCACCATGCGAGAATAAAAAGGCACATATAGCTTCCCATCATTGGAAGCAATTTGAGAAAGAATTGGCCCTGCACTCATGTATCTTTGTACCAAGGCTCAAGCACCAAAAAGAGATACGCCTGTCACTAGGTGTATCTGCAAATGTGTCCACATCTGATCTAGTCACAAACACGGGGACATACCTTTGCTGTACTTAGCCTACACTTACCTACCCCTTCTCTCCCCTGTTATGACTATTTAAGCAAAGGGAGTCATTAATGTAAGATACAGCCAAATCTGCATATATATATATATATATATATATATATATATATATATATATATATATATATATACACACACAAGTTAACCCGTGCATGATACTCATGCATTCTAGTCAAATCAAGCTACTTAAGGTGTTAAAAAGGTTCTTGTCATGCATTTGGGCCTAGCCCAGGCCTCCTCAGGGGAAGAGCGTTACTTCCCGACGCAAGCGCCCTTTTTTAACGTGGTTTTGTCCACATGTCACCACCTCATCATTTTTCTCCATCACCTCATCCTTCATCCTCATCGCCACATCCTTCATCAAGCTACTTAAGGTGTTAAAAACTCCCCACTGTCACCCCTGGCAACCACCAACCACTCCCAACTGCCACTTCTCCTTCAAGAAATATATAGGTCAGTGTATAACTCTGCCCAGCAGGTGGTGCTGCAGCTTGGTTTTTTTTTTCCACACACGCCACTAGGCATTTATATAGCAGATATATTTATATAGTAGATATATATATATATATATATATATATATATATATATATATATGTATGAATCTTTGGTGCACATGCTCATTACAGAAATGCAGATTTTACTAAAAAAAAAGGACTTTCAACCAATACTGCGTGAGGCTCTATAACGTAGCACAATAAGAAAAGTTCCATTACGTCATACAAAAATGTGCATGTTACTGCAAATCTGAATAAGCAATAGGACCATAGTAGAAAACTCTATATAGATTGATGGTCCTCTCACCTGCACTCACCTTCAAACCAGACTTCTTACCTCTCACTCCCACGCACATGTGCACATTTTGATTTTTTCACCATTGTTTAATAATAACCTTTACACTTTCTCATTCATACCTGAGTCATTAAGAAGAGCAAAGCATAAAAAAGGAGTAACTTTGGGTAAAACCATGTTGCACTGTGCATTGAAGGGGGACGTAAATTTAATATGTGGGGACAGATTTAAAGTTAGGGTAGGGCATGTCCTAGATCAACTTTAAATTTCAGTGTAAAATAAAACTAGTAAGTATTTGTATGTTAAATGTAAAGACATCCAGTATTTAACTTATCTGCAAAATAATAAACAAATGTACACCCCTTGCATTGTAACATGGTTTGTCCTGGAGAACATTTACTCTTTTTTTGCCTTACTTTCCTTAATGACTCAGGCTCTCAGTCACCAACTATTCCCACTGTCACTCCTGCCTAGCATTCTTCTAAATTACTACCATCCCATGCCCTGTACTGGATGATTCAGTTACTCTCCCTCTAATATAACATGTTTCTTTCTCAGGAGCCCGTCATGCACAGATTTTTTAACCTTCCTCCTCTTTACATCCTCCTCCCATTAATATAACATCTTAACTCTACTGTTCCCTTTATTACTTGCCCTTCTTGTAGCTTTAAAGTATCTGCTTCCAGAACCTTCCTTACTACTTAGCCATCACTTACTGCAACTAACCTCTCACTCTCATATATCCCTCCCTGGTTACATATCACCCTCCCTGGTCACATATCACCCTTCTTGGCCCTCTTTCTCATCCCCCTCCCCTTTCTGGATACTACTGACATTTTCCTCAACCCAGACCTTGCACATTCCCCACTATGGACCCGATTCATTATGGAACGCAAAACCAATGCATTTTTTTTTTAACAGTTGCTCCTAACTGCAAACACATGGTATGGAATGCATACACATCAGTCATCACTACTAATCAGCACTTACACCTGCCTTGTAGCTGGAGCAAAAGATACAGCTAAAAACACATACCTGAGCGATACCCAAAGCTTCAGTCGGATACTGGTGCATGACCTTACTGTATATTGTCTACTCTAGTCCTCCCCTTCCCAACCCCATTCCGCCCTTCAAAACATAGGCAGTCCAAGTGTTATTTATATGAACATGAATTAGATTATTTGGAGCAAGTATACTGTTTATCTGGAACAAGTCTGTACACAATTAAAGAATAAGTCAGGCAGAGCAATCAAGTCTGTAAATCCAGGAAAATCTTGTACTCCAGTAGCCAGGATACTCCCAGACAATCCCCAGCACACTGGCAGAAGCTGCAACTGCCAGTAGCTTTCAGAAGCAATAACACATACCTAGAGCTCTCTTGCATTCTTTTTTTTTAAAGGGGTTCCAATTTCCATGACCAAAAATCATCCTGTAAACAGTGGTCTTAGGAAAAGGTCTCCCCTGATTGGCAGAGTTCAATGAGGGGTTATAAAAGAGAGTAGTCATGTCTTAGGGTCAATTTGAGTTCGCCAATGCAGTTTTCATGCCACAATGTCTGACTCAGTCCTAGAGAAGAACATTGGGATTTCGATGTAATTAATGCCTTGGTGATGGTGGGTAATAGCCAGTCACTCCTTGTTTTAACCCCTTCTAGTCATTTGTGATGTCAGAGGGGCTCCAGCTGCTCCCAGCTTCTTTTCCTTAGTGTCTTTATAGGAAGTGCCCAGAATAGAACACAACACCTGGTCCTGTTTAAGAACAATAGCTAACCACCCAATCCTATATTCCTGGTGATTGCTGGGAAATAGCAATCTTGGTTATGTCCATTCCTCGGTAGTCCCGGTGGTCCTCTTAAAACAATGACAGAATGGGCCTGGGGCAGTCCCATGTGCAGTCTTATCATCTTCTCCCTTGAAGCATTGCCAGTATATACTTCTTTCTCACTCAAGTCATTGCTAAAACCTTTATCCATTCTTTTGCTATCTCTACCTTGTATACTGCAATATCATATTACCTGGCCTTTCTCTCACCTTTTTTCCCCTCTACAATCCATCCTAATATAGTGCGATGAGACTTATCTTTCTCTCTTGCTACTCCATTATGCAAGTCCCAGGACTGTCTCCCTTATTCCCTCTAGAATTCAATTCAAACATCTTACCCTCACCTTGACAGCCCGACCAACTCCTCTTGCAAAGTGCATCTGACCTAGGCCTCTCCACCTCCTTGAACCACCTCTCACCACTGAATCCAAGATTTTTCCTGTTCTGCTCCCCACCTATGGAACACCATAACACATCTAGCCAGACTATTAGTATTTTGTATGATTTGTAACTCTGGTTGTCCAGCACTGCAAAGCCTCATGACACCTTACAAATAAACGCTTATGATGATGATGATGACAAAATTACATAAGTTTTTATTGTTTCAGTAGTTGAAGCACACAGCATATGGCTTAAAGATTGTGCACCAAAATCAAGGTGCCAGAAATTAAATAAAGCGATATTGCATTACATTCATAATTTGGGACTCTGTAATAGAGTAAAAAAGTAGGAGAATTTACTGTAATCCCAACCAACTCAAGGATTATTTAGGACAGCAACTTGTAAGGTTACATGCAGAGGAAATGCTATTTGTATTTTATCATTTGCATATATAAGTATATGCTTTCAACGTACCCATGAAGTCAATATCTTAAAAATATACAAATATATATAAAATAATCATATAAAGCAATTAACACATTCAATTTCAAACCCTTCAGCAATCTTCTACAGTAGAAGTAGATGGTGCACTCATCTATATTTTCATAATTCCTTCTTTCTCAATAATAAAACGGATCATAATATATAGCTGTATATAGGAGAAACAAACATAGGTTTCTAGCTCTATTAGCCTAATGTTTGCTATTAATATTCCTTATGCTCTTAATTACGAGATGACTATGGAAACAGACGGAATAAATCAAAAAAGAAACAACCTTGTCCATTAAAGATACTTAGATCTAAATGTTTTTGCAACCAGAAAGAGGTATGAAGTGTTCCTGTTATCAATTCAATTAGTCTAAATTCTTTCAATAAACACTCAAGAAGAGTTCACAGTCCCAAACAATGCCCATTAGGCAGTTCTTATATGTAGTGAAATATCTTATAACCTCTTTTATTAAGAATATTATTCATGCTCACCCCACTGGTCATTAGAATCAGCTGTTCAAATAATTTGTGGTTAGCTTTGATATATCGACAGTTTGTGCTCTTAGAGACTCTTCTGGCAGACCTCACAATAATTCACACTTTAGGGGCATAGAACTCACAAGTCCCGCTCATTCTCCTATAACGATGATGTAATCCTGGACAGAACACTGCCCTCCTTGAACAAATTTGTCATTTCCAATGCTCACACTTTAGGGATATAGAGTCCAACCGTCCCGCTGGATCCCCTATATTAATGGTGGGATTATAACCAGTACTCTGTCCTCCTTGGTCTCATGAGTCAGTTTCGATGCTACACTCTTACTCACTGGGTTATAAGCAAAACATCTTGCGCCTGATTCATTAAGCAAAGTAAAGCAAAAAAAATAGTAAGGCTGGGTACACCCTGAAGAATTTTCCGACCGACGTGTTATCTCAAACAATTGAACCTACGACTGAAAGTTCGATCAGTCTGGCAATTCATGAGTACACATTGACATGATTTACCTTCAGATCTGTGCTCCTCCATCTGGTCCTTCATCTGGTCCTTAGGGAGAGGTATGTATATAGAGCTGGGCACAGCTTTGTCGGCAGTTGTTCTCTCCATCGGCTACAGACACCTCCGTTCATTCTTGATCATTTGCACACAGTCTCCAAAGTACAGCAGTATATTTACTCACAGTAGATTTCTGTTCCCAAGTGGAAAAAAGATAAAATACTGGATCCACTCCTTCAGATGTTGGTGTTTCTCCTCATTAAATCCAGAATCTAAAGTGCACATTGGTCCTAATTGCAGGCAATCTTACACATTTCTTCACAAACACTGTGATTTCATCAGAGATAGTGTTGCCAAAGCTGGATTTCCTTTTAAACACATTACATCCAATCAAAAACTAGATGATTAACTCTCTCCTGTGACGATCAAATTTAACATACCAATTAAACAATGTAATATGTGGTGGTAAATGTGGCTGAGAAATTATTACCATATAGGTTCACAAACCTTAATAAATAAGTAATATAAAACTTAAAAAAAATAAAATAAAAAATATACAAAACAATCCTTCAAATAAGCATTTCCTATTTGGGATATGATTTCTAAACCTTTCACTAACCCACTACGTCATTTGTTGGATTTGTTATAAATGGCTCATTTTTTTAAACAAATATAGGAATATAATTGTCAACTGTTAATCTAATATTCATATGAAATGCTAAACATCATATAGCATAATACATCTCTCCTCTATAATAATAATAGATGTATTTAAAGTACACTATAATAAACTTAAAGAAGAAAAGAAGGAGAAAAAGAGTGGAATTTCTTTTACTCCCATAAACAGTAGATATTCAACATCTATTCAAAAATCATAAGTCACCATTTATCTTAAAATACATTTAGTTCTACATAATCATTAAACCCCTTTGGGTGCATAGAATCTAAGGAAAATAAAAACAAAATGCTGCCCTCTTACAGAGGGAAACAAATCTGTCTCCACCTCTTGATTTAATATGCTCTATTCTAGTCACTTGAAGCCCCTCTAGGGAGCTGTTATGGTTTTTTATAAAATGTCGTGCTAAGTTATGTGTACAGTCACCTTTTAAAATATTTCTCCTGTGTTCCAGGAATCTCACATTCAAGGTTCTTCTGGTCCTGCCTACATATCGGGCACCACATTTACATTCCAATAAGTAGATCACAAATTTGGAATGGCAATAAATGAGATCCCCAATTTCATAATTCTTTATTGTTGTGGTAGAACGAAAGATTGTTTTTATATTTTGAACAAATGTACATGTTATACAATATTTCTTACCACATTTAAAAAAAAAACATAGGTTTACTGGAGAGCCAATTAGTTTTTATTGATTGGTACATAGCATTCTTATTAATACTTAATACTTATTAATACTCAATATTTTTATAATGGCTTGGCACCAGCCTATTTTTTAATGTAGCAGCCCTTTTAAAAATCACTTTGGGATCTTTGTGGGATGAGGTCATCAGAATTTTATCATCTTCGAGGATTGAAAAATTCATTATTATAATATATTTAATACGCTTAGAGTAAGAATTATATTGACTAATAAACATAACATGTTCCTTGATAGCTAGTATATCTTCTTTTTTACTATTAGCTTTCTGTTTTTTTAACTAATAGTGTTTCTCTTTTTATTTCTTTCACTTCCAAAAATGCTTTATCCAAAAATGATTGTTGGTAGCCTTGATCTAAAAAGGAATTGAGTAGGGAATCGCCTGTCAAAAAAAAAGTCTCATCTGAGGCACAGTTCCTCCGTAACCTGAGGAGCTGTCCTTTTGGAATATTGTTCTTCTAACTGTTCAAATGACAACTTTTGACATTTTTGGTACGTTTGTGTAACTATACATCCCTCCTCTACTGATAGGGCAATAGCCAGGAATTTAATAGCATACTTATTAAAAGAACTTGTAAATTTCAAACCAAAAGTGTTAGTGTTAAGGTGCTTAACAAATTGGGTGGAGGAATACCTTATATAAAGCACGGGGTTCGCCTTATACCCACTATTCCAAATGTATTGTTCTTCAAACAGACCCATATACAAGTTTGCAGTCACCAGTACCAAGTCTATTCTAAAGTGGCTTTTTTAATAATTTATTTTGTTTTGAGAATTCATTTGATTTATTTACAATTTTGCATTGAAGTCTCACGGAAGCTCCCATTTTTTATCCTTTTTGGATACTATTAAGGCATACCTATATTGAGAATTAATATATTCCTTCATTTCAAATCTTTTATTGGATACAAATGATTCAAAATACTTTCTTTTATTCATAACAAACCCACATGTTATAAATTTATTTCTGTACATTTAAAGAAGCGATTTGGCTTTTCAAACAGCCTAATATGTTTATTCAATTAGGATGTATTATCTTCCTCGACCATTTCCTAAAAACTTGGAACCAATTGTTTTACAATGCGGCTCCTCTTCTAAACACTATCTTTGTATCATCCCTCACAAATGATTTCAAAACTTCATTGTATTAAGTTAAGTCTTTTCTCAATGACAGTTTTAGCCACTTGGAATATCCTTTATACTGACCCACAAACACCAATAAATTTTCATCCTTATTACAACAATTCTTTTTTACCTTATTATTTTGTACCTCACTATCTTCCTTTGAGTTCTTTAATATCGAACTCCTATTTTATTAACCTCTGTCATCGCTTTTTTTTAAATCTAGTCAGGATATCCCTGCTCCTTAAATGCACTTTCCCCGTTCTCTGAACTGTTGTGTTGATAGATACTCACATATTGGTTAAATTCCTCCCCGAATGAGATCCCTGTGCTCTCTCCCCACCTCCCAACAGCCCGTGAATGTTTGAACGGAAAGGCAGATATGTTTGGGTGAGTCACAAGACGGAGGACACTCAGCACTGTGTCCTGCATGCCCCTGGTAAAGGAAGGACCAGACTGCTAGACATGATCATGGTTCAGGACTGGCTGCACCCCAGCTACTAAACTCTGTAATAGCAACCTCGTGGCTTGGACCAGAAGAATGGGTCTATGCATAAGTGTCTTAAGGCATATGGTGAGGATACTGAAGCATGTTATGATGCAGAGCCCAGCAATGAAGTCAGGGTAAGGGAACAGAGATCTTCACGTCACATACCCAGCATTGGTTCTGTGGCTGAGTAAGATATATACTTCAAGTGATAGTGGGTGGGACAGCAACACCCTTTAATAGTTGATGGGCAACACAGCACACTCATTGTCCTTGAGTAAGTCATTAGCCTTGATGTTAGCGGGTAGAAATGCACCCTTAGTGTAAGCGGGCAAGGCAACATCTTCAAGGTTGGTGGGTAGGCTAGCAAGCACCCTCAGTGTTTGTGGGTAAGATAGCACCTTCAGTTTTAGTGGGTAAGACTTGATACTTGGTGTTGATGGGTAAGACAGCACCTTCAATGTTGGTGGGAACCAGGGCCGCCATCAGAAATAATGTGGCCCAGTATGGGCCCTCCTGGTGAGCGCCCCACCATGATGAGCAACAGCGCAACACAAACTTACCTGGGGGCCGCTGTCTTGCAGACCGCTGGACTCCGCTACTCTGCGCTGATGTCTTCAGCCTGGCTGTCACCATGACAGCCAGGCACCAGAATGCGATCGCAGGGGAATGACCCCTGCGATCATGTGATCTGGCTGTCACAGGCAGATCACATGATCACAGGGGAATGATTCCTCCACCCCTGCGATCGCATTCTGGTGCCTGGCTGTCACGGTGACAGCCAGGCTGAAGACATCAGAATAGCGGAGACCAGCAGATTGCAAGAGACAGCGGGCCCCCAGGTAAGTTTGTGTTGCGCTGTTGTACCGGGCCCCCTGGTGAGCCAGGGCCCGGTACAACAGTACCCCCTGTACCCCCCTGATGGTGGCCCTGGTGGGAACAACAGTTAAGTAATGCCATTGACCTGGACCTTGGTGAGTATAGTTGAGAAGTGAAAGCTACAAAAAGCAAAGAAGTTTCACTTGAAATGTGAGTGCTGTGCACACACTGAAAAAAAATTCTAATGCAACCCACATGTATATTGTGTGGTTTTGTTCGAGCACAGATTGAAACCCTGCATGCTAATCGGTGTACTCTCAGAAGTATGATCTTGTTCCTTTTACTTTCTTACTGGGATTTTCAATGAGCAACTGAGTAAAAGCAATAATGTACTTAACTGAAGCAAAACAGATTTTTTTTTTGCCATAACAGAGATGATTCACTATGATTGGTCAAAGGCATGAGGCCCAAAATTTAAAGAAAGTGAGCATGCCCAAAATAATAGTTTGCTATACTAGGGCTCATTTGGTAACATTGTGTAAATGTGCACCAAATTACACCAACCAAATAACAATTAACTTGTATCTGATTTGTGCAAGTTAGACAATGAAAGATACTGATCTATTTTATATTTAGAATTGAACTAGGAAAGAACAAAAAAAGAAGATTAGGTGCACTGGAGCTCACTGTATTAACTGATATTCGGTACATATGGATTCAAAATTAAAACATAACTTTTAACTATTTTATATTTATGCCAAACAAAGTCCAGCATGCTGTGCCGCTGATTCGGGTGTCGGCAACCTTTACTGGCTGAAAATTTAACCCAGTCCTGCCAAGAAGTCTCTGCAAATATCACTATGTCGGCTTGATAATCTGCCAAATGTGAGAAAGACAAGGGGTACCATTAAGGTCAGCATGAGGAGCAGGGTTCCTGAATTTCACTCATTTAAAGTGGAAAAGTGCATCAGCCAAAGCATTCTCGATATCCAAGACGTGCTTAGCCTGAAACACATTGTTATGTTCAAGGCAGCGCAAGATTAAATGTCTAATAAGCCAAATTGCAGGGGAAGTAGTGGCACTTTACTCATTGATGGACTGGACAACCATTAAATTGTCACAACAGAAAATGGTGTCATGGCCCGTAAGTGAGGAGCCCAGAGCTCCATAGCTACCATAAAGGTAAAAATCTGTAGCAGTAAGAGATTAACAACAATGCTTGAAGAAACCCATTTTGAGAGCCATGGTTCCATGCACCATGCCTTATCGAGCTAGGCCACGAAACCCCTAGAACCCCTTGTGTTTGTGTGTGTGTGTGTGTGTGTCTGTGTGTGTGTACAGCCGGAGGTCAGGCCCGGACACAACAGGTCCCAGGCATATGCGGACCCCTTTAAAACCATCAAGGAAACGCACCCAAATCAACAAGGTCTCCCAAATTTTTTGTGATCACCGAATACACACATGGGCGTCAGTCACACCGGCAGTCCCCCTCTGCAATTTCCGGCAAAAAACTTTATCCATATGAATAATGCAAGAAGCAAAATTAAAGGACCCTAACACCTATTGGATCTGCCTAAGGAATATTTTATTTGAATGCCTCACTGCAAAATAAGCTCCTTCAAAGTCGCCACCTTGTCCATTGGAAGGCAATAGCAACCTGCTATGGTGTCAATTTCGATGCCAGTGAATGACAGACGTAGATGGGCCTTCAGTATTATCATACACAAATGGCATTGGCCAAGTACCTGGAACAGGGCCTGTGCCTTATAAAACTTTGCCACATTGCAGGGAGTCACAAAATGTATCTTTAAACCAGCTCACTGCTTATACGTGATTTATAGACGTTTATACAATTATTTACAATATATACAGTATACAATATAAATATAACTGTGTCAGCTTTTAACATTATATTGCATTCATTTATCACCATTTTTATAATAGTAGTATATCTTCTTCTGTCAAATAAAGATATTTTAAGGGTGTATGCCCTTGGAGTGTTTTTTCAATGAGCCAATAAAGTGTATGCATGACACCGTGGGCCAATAAAGTCAGTCAAAGTCCCCTTGTAAATCATTCAATGAAGTAAGCAGTGGGAGTTTCATTCATCTTTAATTAAATTCTCTAGGCAGCATAATAACTGTGTCCACCCCTAGGAGTGGGAGTACTTTAAACTGAGAAACTGATACATAAAAAAGTAGATGTTTAGGAAAATAATTTTATTTATTCACTCGCAATAGTTAAGCGACAAAGGTAAGAAATGAGCCTGTTTGTGATAATTATCTTATTGTAATATATTCTTTACAGTTTTGGATGGTGTGAAACTATAAGTTACGAAGGAATAAGTTGGCCATGGGAATGCAGATCGTCTGTGTCTATGTGTTTTACTGTCATAAGAAATTAACTTATAATTTATAATATTTATACATAATTTATAATATTCATGCATTTTTCTACCAAGACCTTGTAACTGTAGCTATAATTAGTAGATATTATGGGGGGGGGTGAGTGTTCCAGAGAATTTGCCATTTTGTAGTAGAAAAGAATTCCCACCCCCCTCCCCCTGTGAGGCTAAATTGGCAGCAGTCACACTGGTGATTTTAATTTGCCTTCTTCTGGATCAAAGCAATTGGAGTTTATAATCTCGATGACCCTGCGTCATTTTTCAATCTTACTATCTATATAACTACATTCACTTACAAAAGACCCAGGGTAGATTAAACTTGTGAAACAACTGTGGAGCTTGAATCATAATTCGTTATGTTTCACACATGGTTAGATTTTTAGAAACATACATATAGGTTATCTTGATAATGCCACAAAGAGATCATTTTGAACAGATCAGTGTTATTGACATTGTATTAGAAACAGAGATCAAGTTTCTGCACTTTTAATGCATGGGCGTGATCTTCTGATATGTCAATGAATGTAAACTTTGTTTTTTTTCATGGATCTAATTACCATTTATATATATAAATGTTGCTGGTAAACTTAATTGTAGTGATTTGGTGTTTGCTTGCATGCATAATAGAAGAGAAAGAGTCATGTTGGATTGGATAAAATCTAACTTTTACTTCAATTTTCTAAGATAATAGAATCATTGTTACCAGAACTGTTGATACAATAAGTTGCAGCAAAATATAAAAACAATCTAAATAGTAGTAGAAAGAAATAACCAAATTAAATGTTAAGAATGATAAAACATTTTCTATTAGCAATTTAAAATGCAACCAACGTGGTTGATGTGAAAGGTGGATTTCATCATGTCTGATATTTAGCAGCAATGATATTAATAAAGTAATTATATATTTCATAAATTTTCCATTATGAGATGTATATTTAGCATATAGTGCTCATCGGTGATTATTGATGTTTGTAGTACAAACTATATACATACATATATATATATATATATATATATATATATATATAAATATTTATATTGACTCACATGGGAAGCGAAGGCTAGCCTGTCTAGTCCAGTCCCACAGAAGAGCTACTGAAGCACGAATTGCTGAAAAAAATAATGCTGGCTATGCTAAAGGGTGTCAGATCACAGTTTGCTATGTATGGGGCTGCATAGCTGGAGACTGGTCAAAGCTAACCCCTGTCCACTGCCAGAAGCATCTACAATGGGCACATGAGCACCAGTACTGGACCATTGAGCAATGAAAAAAGGTGTCTGGTCTGACATTTTTTTTACATCATGGATGACCGGGTGCATGTGTATCATTTACCTGGGGAGCAGATGGCACCAGGATGCACTATGGGAAGAAAGTAAGCCAGCAGAGACAGTTTGATGCTCTGGGCAATGTTGTGCTGGGAAACCTTGGGTCCTGGCATTCAAGTGGATGTTGCTTTGACATGTACAACCTGTCCAAGTACACCTCTACATGGCAATGGTATTCACTGAAGGCAGTGGCCTCTTTCAGCAGGATAATGCACCATGCCACACTGCAAAAATTGTTCTGGAATGGTCTGACAACGAGAAGGAGTTCAAAGTGTTGTCTTGGGCTCCAGATTCCCCAGATTTCAATCCGATCGAACATCTGTAGGATATGTTGGAAAAATAAGACCAAGCCAAGGAGGTCCTACCTCGCAACTTACAGAACTTAAAGAATCTGCTGCTATCATCTTGGTGACAGATACCATAGGACACCTTCAGAGATCTTGTGGAGTCCATGCCTTGATGGATCAGAGTTATTTTGGCGGAGCGAGGGGGACCTACAGAATGTTAGGCGGGTGTTTAAATGTTGTGGCTGATTGGTGTATATATATATATATATATATATATATATACATACATATATATATAAATGTATTTATTTGTTTATACATATGTATTTTAGTATACCCTATAGGTATGTTTTATACCATGTATTATATCTATCTATCTATCTATACATCTATTATTGATACTTAGGGGGGTATTCAATTGTTAGCGTTAAGGGAAATATTGCACGAGAAAAGCGTTAATACGGTAGTTTACTCGCAGAATTTCGAGCTGAAATTCCGCGAGTAATTACCGTATTAACGCTAAGATTTTTTGAGCGCTTGTTTTTTTTCCGTTAACGCTAACAATTGAATACCCCCCTTAGCATCAGAAATGAATGGTTAAAATAACTAATTATTTTAAAGAAAGAAGTAACCTGTCATTTTTGAATGAACATAAAGGCTATACTGGCAAGATGATTTAATAATTGGCCACCGCTAAAACAAACGCAGGTTCCTAATAAGGGATAGAGTCTTACAATACAAGTCCGATGTCCACTAGGACAGGGTACGATTGAAAGTTCAATGTGCATGCGCAAAGGGACGTTGTATAATAGAAGAAGAGCGCTATGTACTTGGTATATGATCTCATGAGAAAGTCTTACATATAACAAAACAAAACGCGTTGAGAGTTAATATTCATATTTCTACTATCTACATTTATTGGGTGAAACTCTAGACTCTGAAACTGCGATTTACTACATTGAACTTGCTTTACTCTGATATGGATATAACAACAGGCACAGTACACGAGTGATTTCAGATAAGCACATGCTTTTTATTATCTTGTGAACGCATTAACTTATGTGATCTTTGATTAAAGTGTTGTTGAATGAAGATACAACACTATAGGGTTTTCATTGTCTTGGTCTGAGGTATCAAGGAATACAAGAGGCACAGTGAAACCCAGGAAAGACTACAGCATAATATGTATTTTATATCTGCTATGTTTAAGCCCAACCACTGGGTGTTTGGTGTATGGGGAATTACTCAAAGTAAATTGTATTAAACTATTGTTGGTTTCCATATGTTTTCATATTCCATTATATATGATTTGGAGCCCTTGAAGACAACCTGAGTGAAAGTGTGGGGATCACAATATTGATACGCCAGATGAAGAGAGATTATTTGGTACGCATATATTCTACCACCACTTTTTAGGAATTGGTCCAGAAATATTACACTATCAGGTACCCTGCTTTCTCCTTCTTGCTATAGATTTGTTTTCCGGACCCACCAACTGGCTGTTGCAACGTGGCTGCTGCTTGAGGACCCTCTCTGGAGCCGACTGGAGGGACAGGACCCTCTCTGGAGCTGACTGGAGGGACAGGACCCTCTCTGGAGCCGACTGGAGGGACAGGACCCTCTCTGGAGATGACTGGAGGGACAGGACTTTCTCTGGAGATGACTGGAGGGACAGGACCCTCTCTGGAGATGACTGGAGGGACAGGACTTTCTCTGGAGATGACTGGAGGGACAGGACCCTCTCTGGAGATGACTGGAGGGACAGGACTTTCTCTGGAGATGACTGGAGGGACAGGACCCTCTCTGGAGATGACTGGAGGGTCAGCACCCTCTCTGGAATGTACTCCAAGGGCAGTGCCCCCTCTGGAACGGACAGCAAGTGCAGCACCCCCTCTGAAACACACTGCAAGGGCAGCTCCCCCTCTCGAATTGACTGGAGGGACAGGGCCCTCACGGAAGTAGACAATGCTTCTGGAATGGAGGCAGACAAAGGCTGAAGACTTGGGACCAGACAGAGTGGATGGCACCTCGGAGCTCATTTTATCTAGATACTTAGGGTCTATGTGCAGGGACCCACATCCACATTGAAGACTCCCCCCCCCCTCCCTTTCCTTTCATTTCCCTATCAAAACAAAAAAGATGCAGCAGTCTTTTGTAATCTTTATATATCCCCAACCTTACATGGTCTCTACTGTGTTGGCATGATCTTCAATGCTATTTATGTTCGCTAGGTCTTTAGCTCCTAGCTAATATCTGAATTATGCTACACTGTGAAGGAGGCATTTATTCTTTTGTAACTTCTGTTATAAATATTTAAAGGTGCGAAATGACCTGTATTGGTATTATCTGCTGCTGCAAAGAAAAAGTAAAAAAAAAGATGTATCATATTTTCACTGCAGCTATGATTTAGGCCTTATTCCCCACAATTATATGATGGGTTAACACTTATAAATAACTGTAAGCTCTCTATGTTCATGACTGTGTATTATCATTTTTGCGATACAGAGGTGCAAACCACTCCCCACCTATAGTGTGTAGGCATAACAGATGTCAATAAAGATTGCGCTTATCTGTATGGGTACTGGATGCTGCTGTACTACTTTAGTAGCACGGGATACCGCAGGTGCAAACAGATGTAGGAACCATATGGTGGGGTATTTAAAAAAAAAAAATTAATCGGAAAAAACATACAATAGATACACTCACAATTTAAAGGTACGTAAAGGTTTATCTGTGATATTAAGGATGTTTTCCAAGTCCAGTGTGTGTCAGGTTTTAGATGTCAGACCCTCCTTGGTTAATCCCAACCATAGCCGCTACACAGCTGAAAAACCAGGAATACACATTCAAAGGCTCAAAGTTCAGATATTATCGCTGCCTCTACGAGTTTCACCTAATAACATTGACTTCATCTGGAGAAAAGTAATATGTCTGTGTCAGAAGAATTAGATATATTGTGCAGCGCCATTTTGCGCCTGGGCGCTCGTAACGGCGGGCTCCATTTTGCGCATGCATACTCGTAATGGCGGATGCCATTTTGCGCATGTGTGTTGGACCCCACTTGTATTCCAAATTGCACATGTGCACCCCTTCTTGTGGTGCGCTTGTATCCTGACATCTATGTTACTTAAGAGAAGAATAGGTTTACATATAAGGACTATTAAGTAGCGATATTCATATAATAATCCTGCATTTTTAAATATATAATGAAGATTGGTACTAGAAGGGAATTAATAGAAGGTAGCAGCAAACAAAAGGACAACAAAGAAGTACAAAAATTAAGTATAAAAATTTATAATATGAATAAAATTACATAGTAATAAAGAAGCATATTACATATATAAATCATAAAATTCATCAATATAATAAGTATACAGCAATTATATCATCAGGCTAACATATAATAACTAATTGTACCTATGAAAACCAGTTAAGGTGAGCAGGTGGATTCCAGAGATAAAAGGTGATTATGTATAATATTGTACAAAACCTCTTTATTTCAAACATTATAATACTAAAATGTCATTGATGAAAAATGTCATTGATTAAAGATTTGACTAAAAATATTTTGGTTCATCCCCTCGTCATCCATAAGCATTATAATTAAGATTAGAATGGTGTGGATAATCAATTTATGAGTCAATTCTTATCCCCTGTTACTTCTCTGAGTACATAGGAAATTAACAATGTACTACATATATCCATTTATATAAAAATCACTTTACAATAAATAAATAGTTAATCATAAAAACATAAATATCATAAAATTCATAAAAATGGAGCAATTTCATATCCCTCATTTAGTCCTCGGGGAGACAGAGTTCTTCATTCGTATAACCAGCACATTTCTCTTTGTGACAGTTTTTTCTGTAAATCACCCCCTCTGGAGCCTATGAGCAATGGCTTTGAAATTTAAGAGTTGAGGATCTGAATTATGTTTATCAATAAAGTGTTTTGATACAAAATGACTTTCTATTTTATTTCTTATGTTATTCACGTGTACTTGGATTTGAAGTTTCAATGTACTTTTTGTTTTGCCTATATATTTGTGTAAACACGTACATTCCAATAAAAAAATTACTGAGGTGGTGAGGACATTTATAAGTTGTTTTATTATGTACTCCTTACTGTTATTAAAATGTTTTAAAGATTTCTTTATTGGGTTTGTAAACTTCCTTTTAAATGTAGGAATGTGTTTTCTCCTCTCTTAACATACTCAGGGCCAACATATCCTTAAGGCTGAGATTTTTTTCAAAAATAATGACTGGCTTTTCCGGCAGAATGTGTGTTAACACGAGGTCTCTTTTCAGAATTTCCCTTTTCCCCACTATTGTATTGTGCAATAAATGAATTGCCATCCTTTTTGTTCTCTTTATGTATATGTTAATACTTCTGTTCTACTTATGCCATCAACCTTATGGATAGCTTCAGATATCAAACTTTCTGGATATCCCTTTTTCTGAATCTGTCTGCATATGTAGATAATTGTTCCTTACATTGTGTATCTTTACTGCAATTCCTCCTGATTCTATGGAATTGGGAAAAGAGGATATTAGTTTTCCATTTCTTGGTGTGGCCAATTTTAAAATGTAGATAACTATTAGTGTCTAGTGCTTTAAAAAAAAAAGAAGCTTTTAGTGGCTTTATCTCCATTCGTCATCAGATCAAGGTACTCAATTTCTGAGTAGTCATACTTGACCATAAATTTCAAATTATAATCATTGTTGCCAATATATTTCAGAAATCTATAGAGAGATGCAACATCTCCTTTCCACACTATTATTATGTCATTAATGTATCTCTTGTACAATATTGTGTGCTCATTAAAGGGGTTTGAATTGTATTTATACCTGTGTTCCCAGCTTCAAATAAACAAATTAGCGAAGCTGGGTGTAAAAATTGTCCCCATAGCAGTTCCGCATATCTGGAGGTAAAAACTGTCAAATAATTACGAGTTAAGATAAAAAATATAAGTTCACAAATTAATTATCTATGTTTTTCTGTGAGAGTGGGGTCTGAATTCAAAAATTGTCTACAGGTCTTAATGCCTATTTGATGTTCAATAGATGTATAGATGTACATCGATGGTTGCCCACAAATAGTCTCTGCTTGATTTAAAATCTATAAAAATTTGTAGTACACTAGTCGTGTCTTTCAAATATGACCTTAAGTTGGTTACATACTTCCTCAAAAAAATGTCCACCTACTCTGAAAAGTGGGACGTGAGGGATTCTATTCCGGTTATAATTGAACTGCTGGGGTGTTGACCAGGGAAAATTATAGAAGATTGGAATGATGGGATTATTTAGCATTACAACCGGAAATTCATCTTTTGTAATTATTATCATTTATTATCATTTATTTGTTAGGCGCCACAAGGTTTCCGCAGCGCCGCATTGTAATGATGTCATCATATAATCCCTTTATTAGAACCTCTCTTAGACGGGACACGTAATCAGAAGTGGGATCATTATTCAACGGTAAATATTAGGATGCACCTCATAGCAACCTCTCAGCCTCCTTTACATAATCTATTCTATTTAAAATAACTAGGACCCCACCTTTATCGGCCTGTCAAATCACTACATCCTTGTTGTTTTCGAGACTTTTCAAGGCTTCAGATTCCTTTTTGGTTAGGTTTATAATAGAAGGGTTTCGATATTCATGATTACATAAGTCCTCAACCACTAATTCTTGGAAGATATTTATATGAATGCTTTTAGATTTTAGAGGATAATACTTCAATACCACTTTAAGACCTGATCTAGAATTACTTTCATAGTTATTAATTGTATTTTACTGACATCTAGTGGCCATTGCAAAAAAGGAGGGAATTTACCAAGAAGCTTTTGTTTCTTTGTAAATGCATTTATTTCTATTTTTTTAAAGGATATTTTTATGAAATTTGAAACAAATTTTCAGAGGTAGGATAAAGTACAGAAAAGAAAAGGGAAGAGGGAAATGAATAAAGTAGAGGTTGACACATAAATGTATCCATTTGCAAAACAAATTACATTCAAAAGTGAAAAAATAGACATTTAACACTGGAATATTATGAAGATACAAAATAAATGATAAGTAAAAGATAAAAAAATGATAATGTTAAATTAAAAAAAGAATAAATATATATAAGAAGTGGTAATGCAGTGATCAATTAACAAATATTGGAAGAAGGCATGGGACAATTAGATTTTAATTTTTAATCATTAATTATGAACTATCTGGTCTCCAGGCAGATATAGTTCTAAACCAAGTTTTAATAGTGAGAGCACCATGATGATCCTGCCAGGGACACTAAATGTCTGAAATGTTTATGGCATTTAACACAAAGCAGAGGTTAATTTAGCGGGTTTGAAACCACCAAACGTCACCTCCCAATTCCGTCACCTGCATTCCAGAGGATTCATTATCCAGTAGTTTGGATGCTGAAAATTAAAACCCCTGGCAATGTGTAATGATGTGTAGGGGTGGTTTACACAAAGTCATCAGCAATTTTGTACTAAATTGCTGTCATAGTCATTGGCGATTTACCATTGATCGTTAAAACCATGGGATTTTAATCTCAGAAGCTCTACAAAAGCCTGGCCACTTCCTCATCAGCTTTGTAAGGGGTCTAAAGAGCTAGGTGATAGGAGAAGGGTGTTTGTGAGTTAGTTGGCTATGTGTACAGTTGAAATGTCCCATTTTGTGATCTTGTTCCTTGTTTGTCTGTTATCCTTATTGTGTGCTGTTTTATCATTGTTTTTTCTTAATGAGTATGGTGTGAGTGTCAGCGTTGTTTGTGTACTGTTTTTTTGTATTTTTTTCTTTGTGTTAAATGTTTTCTGTGTTGCGGAGGATGTAGAGGATATGGAGAGAGAAAAGAGAGGGTGAGAATGTGGAGGAGGAGGATAGGAAATTAGGACAGGAAGGGTGAGAGGGGAGTTAGGAGGATTTAGAGGAGTCAGGGGCAGATGAGCCTAGCCAGGTTGCTAAAACTAAATGTGAAAGTAATATGTATTTTTTACATAAAAAACTCTGTGCTCAGAACATTATCCCCTGTTATGAGCAAATATTGGCGAGCCAGGCAGCCAGGACCCCAATTAGCAGAAAAAAAGCTATGGTGGGCCACCACTGGTGATGCAATACATCATACATAAGCAGGAGCTGAGACAAATCCTGCCACCTGAACTCAAAGAGGACATTTATGCGCCTGACAGTGACGGGTCTCAAACACAGCAACAGGCAGGTGATTATAGCTATGCATTTGCAAGAGACATATATTATTTATTTTAAATACAGTAATAAAACATAATCAATGTGTCCAAATCAATGCAAACAGACTGACAAATGTAAGTAGTGGATATGCTACGTGTCTGACATGTTTTTACTTTACAGTATAAACATAGCTAAAAAACTTCACTAATTCATAAATTGTCCCATGGTTCAATCAACAGGTTCTTCATAAAGACAAGGGCCACCACCCTCAACACAACAACCCTTAGATCAGAGGTAGCAAGTGAGTAAATCTAAAAAGAAACTCCACCAAACGACCCTCCAAGTGACATGGCAGCTGCAGTGGCAGACTTTAGAAACACACAAACACAAACCCAAAGCCAACAGTTGACCCAAATGAGTCAACAAATGGAAAGAGCTGGATTATACCTATGCATACATACAATTGTCCACAACATAATGCAACAGAGAGCATCACTAATAATTTGACCAAGATGATAACAGCATTAAATGCTGAGACATCAGTTGTCAGGGAGCTCAACTCAAGCTTCCAAAATGCATCTTCTCAACTTTTGGGAAGCTGCAAAAACACTCACTTCAACTGAAAGTATTATGGGCAGCACACCATCCACTTTCGGCACCACTAATCCACCAAGGCACAGAGTACAACCTTGGGACGGCAGAGGAAGAGGTCACAGTAAATAGAAAATTAAAGAGACCAATGTCGTGAACATTAAGAACTTGCAGTTAATTATAAGGGTTAACCCATCACATAATTGTGGGGGATAAGGGATAAATTATAATTACAGTGCAAATATGTTATATCAAATGATTCCATTGATAAGTTAAGCTACTAAAGTGTAAAATGTGAAGACAGAATGTCTGTGGTATGATTATTTGCACATTCCAGTGTGAGAAGACAGGAGTGTCACCTATGGCAGCTTCAAAGAACTCTTGCTGTGAGATATATCCTGACACAAATTCGTTTTTGGACTCCTGAATAGACTTTGTGGGGCCGATCACAGCTGGACATCCTTGCAGCCCAAGGCAGTGTTTTGAAGGCCTATACAGGTATATAGAAATATGAGCTTCAAAGGAAAATGTCTTCATAGTTCATATTTTGGGAAATCCAGGTGGCACTCCATACCAAGGAGCAGAAATCACACCAGGGTTGTGAATGACAGGTACGGGTGGTATCCGGGAACAGCTAAAATCACATATCTTTGGAAAAGGTATGTCACATTGTCAAATTTCATCATGTTTGGTATCAAAAGATGGACAAAGTCATAAGGGATTTATTAATAATAACATTGGGTCTGTGTGACGCTCCACAGAAAAGTTAGGTCACATGGTAGAATTGAGTAGTAAATCAGACAACATGCAAATGGTGATTGAAAAAGTGCCACAGGCCACAACCCCCTGGGGGTAGAAAAAGGTGTGGAAGTGCCTTTAAAAGGCTGAGACCAGGTACAGCAAATTTTCAGACTTTTTGAGAAATCAATTCACATTGATAAGCTGTCCATCTTCCAAGCCAATTTCTCTTGCCAGAGAAGGCAATTCATGTAAGTGCTACTGTGAATGCAACCCTTTTTATTTAAAACTCTTTTGCTTGTTATGTCAATCTATTAATCGTTTATTCATTATTGTTTTTTATATCTGTATGCCCTGTACTGTTGTATATTAAATCTATAATTTAATATGTTGCGTCCTAACGAACCCATTAGCCTGTTAAGAAGAATATAGCTCGGCCAATCTAACCCTTAGAATGCCAGCGTGCTATTTGTTGATACATCTGATTAACAAGCTCTGTGTGCTTGCATTTAGAGTTGTGTAACAGTCTGGAGGTGTGAATAGTTAACTCTTTGCTTGCTGGTGTGGGTCTTGCTAGTCTGTGGATAGCTAGAAGCCTTGTGTGCCAGTGTGGCACAGTATATTGGGTCCTATTGCCCGTATTCAATAGGTGGTGGCAAACCTGAAGTGTGTGAGGTGTGAGCACTGTTTGGGGGCGATTCAGTAGGTCTATAAACTGTTTGAAAGGTAAAGAGAGACTGCGGGCTGGAATCATGCAACCTCATATAGCAAACACCCCAAAGTCACGGCAGCTGGAAGCATGTTCGTGACAACCAATAACACTTTTTTGTTTGTTAATATCTCTATATTGCATCAACATACCTTGAATTTGTGTTCAATACTATAACTTTAGTTACTTTCGTTACGGAATGTCTCAGTAGAGCTTATAATCTAAATTACATTACACATAGCAGGTCAAGGGTTGCAAAGTTAGAGGCCACATTAGTATATGAACAATGCTCTAAAATAAAGAAAGACAAAGATTTTATTATGATTTGTAATTGGCTATTTACAGTTTTGTAATAATTACACTTTTCTAAACCAAACATTTACATGTAAAGATGTTGGCAAATATTCGCTGCCTGACCTGCCTTCACCTCTGTATTGTCCACATCAGCTGATTGTACGAGCACCCCTGCTACCTTGCTGTGTACTGCAATAAACAACGACTTATTCAGATTTAATATTATTATCATAGATTTGTAAGGTGCCACAGTGCTTCCCAGTGCCATACAGGAAGGAAAACAGGACATACATAAACCACGGACATACAAGGTAGACAAAATAAATGCAGACATGAAAACAAAGGCTATGGAGGACCCTGCTCGTTAGAGAGTTTATTTTCTAATTAGATTTAAAGTCAGATTGTGCAGTAATTGTGCAGCAAGTAACCACAATATCAGCCACCTTTGCAAGGTCATAGGGAAGCCCATAACTGAATTTATGAAGGTATCTGAACCTGGTCTTTAAAGGTACAGTCTACTACACCGCTAGTAGTTATATGTGCCTCATTATATATTTCTGCTGGGCAGGAGAGATGTCATTAACCAGGAGGAAACCCATATCCTGAATCACCTGAAATGACACACAGATTATATCTTCCGTTTAGTTGACATATACTGCAGATAGCACATGTTAAGCATTGCAACAAGACATTTGGTGCTACAGGGCTCTCATAGTCCAGTGACGGAGCCCTGTAGCACTGTCATTACAGAAATGCCCAGCAGCTTTACTTACATATGCCCCCCACTGCCCACATGCTTTACACACCCATGCCCCCTCTGCCCACATACTTTACTTACACATGCCCCCCTGTGCCCAGCAACATTACTCACACATGCCCCCCTCTGCCCACATGCTTTACAAACGCATACGTTTTCTGCCAGAAAGCTTTACACCATACTTGCCAACTCTCCTGGAATGCCCGGGAGACTCCTGGATTTCGCGTGAGTCTCACGGATTCCCGGGAGAGTGTGGCAATCTCCCGGATCTGCCCACTTCCTAGAGAAGTGGGCAGAATTAGCTCCAAAACGCCGCAAATTTTGGAGCCCGGCCCCCCATCATGCCAACCACCCCTGGCAGGCTCCCGGAAGCCAACTTTAGAAAGTTGGCAAGTATGCTTTACACAGACATGCCCCCTCCCCTTCACCCCTTCTTCTTACCTTTTTCTCCATCAGTAACTCAGTACAGGAACAGGAAGATTTCAAACATCAGCCTCCAGCACTGTGTACCATGTGACTGCTGCAGTCACACGACCTGGTGATATCACAAGGACTCTGACGGGGTCTAGCCACCACTTTATGTAGATGGATAAGGGCAGCCTGTGCAGTCCCTGCATAGACTGTCACATTGCATAGTACTTACTGCAGCCGCATCATTCATTCATAGAATATTATACTATAAGATGTAGTACAATATTCTATGAATAAATGACACTGCCGCAATTTATTAGTATGCGACTTGACAGTCTATGCAGGGACCGCATAGACTGCCTAAGCCCAACCCCTCCACTCTTTTTCAGAAAACGCTAGAAAAAAAAACAGCAGAAAAAAAAATTAAAGGAGACAACACAAACATCAGTACCCGCAGTGGGTGAAGTGAAAATTTAGAAGTGTCAGTATGGAAAAAGTAAGTGAATGGAATTTGATAGTTTTACAATGAAGGCAGTAGGAGAAGTAGTGGTATGGCAAACCACCGCAAACTGCCAGGGGATGGCTGGCAAATTTTAGCCAGGGGGCCAAGACTCGACTTCGCAGCCTAAAATGAACATTTTAAAAGGAAAAAACGCATGTGGCTCTGTGACCCAGCCCAAAGTAGCCCACTATGGGAACGGCCCAGGGGACAAATGCCCCCCTACTACCCCCTGCCCAGCCAGCCTACTTTAACCACTGCATATAAGTCTGCCATGAATCATATTACCATTTTTAAAGCATACACCAGATTGCAAAAAATAGAAATAATTATTATAAGTGTAAGATAACATTGTTTTTACGTGATCTTTATTTATTAAATATGGTGCTAATATAAGCAAATTTTAAATTATAAAAACAACAAAAAGGATGCATATAAAACTTAAAAAATAACAACATCCTCTTGTTATGGTTCCACAATAGCTCAAATTCAAAAAATATTTCACTTGTATGCAATATTTTATGCAAATCCACTATATATTTCCAGATATAAACTATTACCATTTCTAATTTCCTTGCAGACAAAAGATGATCTTGACGTCACTGAAGCAAAGGCAATTAATCTTATTTATTATTCTTCTTACTTTGTTCCTCATATCCTGTATGTGGAAACTTGTAGATATCACATCAGGAAACACAAAATGTCTAGACAAGTTGATTATGCTGGAAAGAGGGGTCGAAAACATGAAAACAAAGAAGGAGACAATATACCCAGCAAAAGAAGAAAATGAGATACTTGTCCTGCTTTGGCAGTGGCCTAGCATATACCGTTTTCCATTAGATAATTGCCACAAAGACTATGGCATCACTGGATGCAAATTGTCATATGATATGAGTCTGTATAGTGCTGCTGATGTTGTCGTCATACATTTCCCAACCATAATGCACAACATAAACTTATTGCCCAAACAGCCAAGACCTCATTTCCAACGTTGGGTGTGGTTCAATAGGGAGCCCCCATTGATTATTAAAAACTTGGATAGGCTGGACAATTTGATCAACATGACTATGACGTTCCGACTGGATTCAGATATTTTCTGCCCATATGGTCGCCTTGAAATACTAAAAGAGCCTCAAAACTTCACCATTCCTACAAAATCCAAGCTGGTGTCCTGGATAGTTAGTAAATGGTACCCTGGTGTCCGTCGCATTGCTTATTATGAGGAGCTAAAGAAACACATTCCTATTGATGTTTATGGGGCAAAACACATGAAATTAAGCCGCGATGAAACCCTTTCAACAATATCTCAGTATAAATTCTACTTGGCCTTTGAGAATTCGAATTACAAGGATTACATCACTGAGAAATTATGGTCAAATTCATTTGAATCAGGGGCGGTGCCAGTTGTGTTGGGGACAACTCGCAAGAACTATGAAGTTTTTGTCCCTAGAGATGCCTTTATTCATGTTGATGATTTCCCAAGCCCAAAGGAGTTGGCTGCTTACCTTCTTGAGTTAGACAAAGATGATGTGAAATACAGAAAGTATTTCAACTGGAGATCTAAATACCGTGTAAAATATGGGAATGTACCTTCATATATGTACTGCAAAGTTTGCAGGAAGATAAGAGAAAGTCCAAGGTACCGGGTCATTCATAGTTTGAGAAAGTGGTATCTGGAAGATGTTTAGTTCTGAAGCTGGAAAGTATAGATAACTAAATGTTCGACCTTTTTGGCTGATAATGGCAGTTGTCTCTAACCTCAAAAAAGTTTTTTTTTATTGCCTAGTACAGTGGCTTGTATATGCTTGATATAGTTTTATGCTATTTTTTTTACCAGATTCAAGTAAACTTACGATTTTGTGACTGTCTCTCTTTGCCTGTTCTGTGTCATTTTTACACTTCTCTGGTTCTTCACACTGGCCCCCACTCTGTTTTTCTGAGCATGAGCAGGAGCTAGCAGATGCACAGTGAAGCCAGAAAAAAAACTTTACTGCTCATGTGCCAGCTCCCATGCCAGCTCAGAAAAGCAGAGCAGTGACTTCAGAAGAGTGAATGGGCATTGCCATGCCCCCTCACCTCCTGGCTCCACAGCATCGGCACCCTCTGAAGTGGCAGTAGTTACACCACTGTTTCTACTGGCTGGAGTACAGCTCCTATCCAAAGACTAGAGAATGCAAGATAGTGCTACACACTGCAGTCACTTCTTAAGAAGAAGAGACTTCAGAGAAATGCACACGCACATGGCAGATCCTTTGAGTCAATGTTTTGGGCTTGTGATGACTCATACAGACACACTGTTTGATCTATGGTGTCTTGAATTGTTGAGGAAGGTAAATCCCATTATCCATGACATCATTCTCCTTTCATCATCATCATCATCATCAACATTTATTTATATAGCGCCAGCAAATCCCGTAGCGCTTTACAATTGGGAACAAACATTAATAAAACAATACTGGGAAATACATACAGGCAGAGAGGTAAGAGAACCCTGCTCGCAAGCTTACAATCTATGGGACAATGGGAGTTTGAAACACAAGGGCATGTGCTACATCATATTGCACACTGGACCAGCTAGAATGCAAAGGTAAAAGTACTGAGTGGGCTGGTGTGTACCAATGTTGGTCAGAGGGTTGTTGTCTTGTGTTAGCTGTGTAGAGGGTGGTAACAGGGGAGATTAAGATGGTGGTTGAAGAATATCAAAAGCTTGTCTGAAGAGGTGGGTTTTCAGAGACCACTTGAAGGTTTGGAGACTAGAGGAAAGTCTTACTGTGTGAGGGAGGGAATTCCACTAAGTGGGTACAGCCCGAAAAAAGTCCTGTAACCGAGAATGGGAGGATGTGATGAGAGTGGAAGAGAGACGCAGATCTTGTGCAGAAGGGAGGTGTCGAGTTGGGAGATATTTTGAGACAAGTGAGGAAATGTATGTCGGTGCAATTTTGTTGACGGCCTTGTATGTTAGTAGAAGAATTTTGTATTGGATTTGTTGAAATACAGGCAACCAATGTAGAAACTGACAGAGTGGCTCAGCAGAGGAAGAACGGTTTGCAAGAAAAATCAATCTAGCCGCTGCCTGCATAATAGATTGTAGGGGTTCAAGTCTGACATTGGGAAGACCAGTAAGGAGGGAATTGCAATAGTCGATGCGGGAGATGATGAGTGCATGAATTAAGGTTTTTGCGGTGTCTTGTGTGAGATATGTGCATATTCTGAAAATGTTCTTTAGATGTATGTAACATGATTTACATATGGAGTTGATGTGGGGAATAAATGATAGTTGTGAATCAAGGATTATACCTAAGCAGCGAGCTTGCAGGGTGGGGTTTATGGTCATGTTATCGACAGAAATAGAAATGTCAGGCAGGAAGCTTCTGTTTTTGGGTGGGGATATTATTAATTCAGTTTTTGAAAGATTGAGTTTGAGTTGATGAGAAGACATCCAAGATGAAATGGCAGAAAGACAGTCAGTAACGCAAGACAACACAGATGGTGAAAGATCAGAAGAGGATAAATAGATTTGTGTATCATCCGCATAGAGATGATACTGAAATCCAAAGGAGCTTATTAGTTTTCCTAGAAAAGTGGTGTAGATAGAGAATAGCAGAGGACCAACATGTGTCATTATTGCTATCCTGCCCCCCTCATCATCATCTCTACCAGCCTTACCTCATAAATCCCTTTCACGCAACAGTTTCTCTCCCAACCCCATGGTTTCACCCTCTCTGCAGTTGTTTCTCCCATTCCTTCTACTCTTCCTCTCCCCGGCAGTTCTTTTACCAGCCTTCGGACAGGCAGTCCTAGCAGTGGTTCCTCTCTGTACAAGAGCTCTGCAATTGTTTTGGCAATGGCATTACTATAAAGTGTCCTCCTCTCAGAGTCACCACCTCCCCTAAAATCTCACCATCAATAAAACCACAATGTAACAATTGACTTTGTCCTCTACTTTATTTCTCACATCAAGTCTCTCTCCCAATCCTGTCACATCCACATTAGAAACATTGCCCATTTCTTACCCAACATGCAACCAAAGCTCTTATCTCTCATCATCTCCCGTCTTGACTACTGCCACCTCTTGCTATTTGGCATTCCTCTCACCCATCTATCCTCACTTCAATGTATCTTAAATGCTGCTGAAAGAGTGATCTTCCTTTCTCACCACTCCACATCTGCCACACCATTTGCAAATCCGTACACTGGCTCCCTGTGTCATCAAGAATCCAATTAAATGACTCATCCTTACCTACAGGCCCTCAAAAACACCACCCCTTCATACATCTCAAATCTCATATCATACTACTCACCCTCTCTCCCTCTTAAATCAACCTCTCACCTGCATCATCTGGCCTCATCACTGGTAACCACCTCTCATCCTCATCTACAAGACTTCTCCTGTGCTGCTAAGCATTCAGGAAATTCCCTACCATGCCCATTTCCTACAGCCTTCAAATTTCCCACTGCATGCTCGCACCTGTAGTTCTCCAAGTGCCAGCCATTGATATGCTGAGCATGGCCAAACTGTTAACGACAGCTTTGGTTTGCCAGTACCTGTAGTGCACCAGGGACCAAATGTGTATTTTAAACATTGCATACATTTTATTACCCCACACCCACCCTTCCAGGGGTGTGGGAAGAGCTCTTGTGCTTTCAGCATAGGGCTGGATACCTCTAGCAAGGAGGGGTCTGATTTTTTTCTTGCAGCTCCCATCTCCCTAGGGTATCCAGCCACTTGCTGACCAGACTGGGGATGGCTGGCATTACCCCCACTGTGGGTTTTCCTGCTATAGTACCAGCAGCCCCAGTGGGCAAAGCCTAGTGCTGGTACTAGTAAAATCAGGGGGACCCCATGCTTATTGTTCCCCTGATTTTGCTAGTACCAGCCTAGGCTGGCAGCACTAGGTTTAAGCTGTTTTGAGGGGGGGCACACTGTTTTTTTTTATGTATTGACATTTTATTTATTTGCTCTTTACTGTATTATTTACTGTTTATTTATTGTATTGTAAGGCAATATTTTGAAACAAAACCAGAGAAGAAATAAGCCAGGTCAAGTTGCATATGGACTTGACCTAGAAGGTTTATTAAAAATGACATATCCTAAAGTGAATGTAATTACACATGTAACCATCATACTGACACATCACTATTACATAGCAGGTCTTGTAGTTTGTGTGGGACAAATAGACCCTGGTGAGAGTCCTCCCCAAGCCACACAACAATCCCCTTCAGGTAACTATCTTCTTATAATACATGCTTTATCTATTCAAATGAGTTACGTTTTGTGACTAAATAAATCTTAACACCCCCACCAACAATGTATATATTCCTGTGATTTCAAAAAATGTCACTTTACAAGGATCTTGAGAGATTTTCAACACCACCACCATAAAAGCCTAGCACCCTAGCCTTCAGCCTAGTTAGGCTGTTGGATAATCAGGCTCTGTGGTTTAGCTTACTACCTATTTTCTTCGGTGATCCCTTGGAGAATAACCAATTTAAATGCATATGTAAAATTGGCATCAAGAAAAAAAGAATAAAACAAGGAAAGGACAAACAAGCATATATAACAGGTATAAACAAATCAGTCCTGGATCCATGTGTACTCAAAGAACAATCGTCGAGAATTAACAGGAACAGGATATCCAATTAGGAATTGGTAGAGCTCAATTTTGATAGATGATAAGCATTCAGGTGATTGGAGGGTTAGTTTTCTTAGAGGAAACGGTATGCCATGTTTGTCTTGGAGCTCTCTGTGGTAGAGCAGTAGCGTCGTGTATAGAGGACTGATCTGGTACAGGAAGGTTTAGTTTCTTAAGCAAAGATATAGCTTCTTCCATAGATTTAGCAGATAGTATTCTACCCTCTCTCTGGACTATGAGAGCAAATGGAAATCCCCATCTATATTTTATGTTGTGGTCTCTAAGAGATCGAGTCATATCTTTCATCTTTCTCCGTTTGATCAATGTAGAGGGGGCTAGATCTTGGAACAGCATCATTTTAACTCCATCTATGAGAATCTCCTGGCATCCTCTAGCATTTCTAAGGATCTGTTCTTTCGCTTTGTTATAGTGTAATCGAAGAATAACATCTGTCGGAGAGTCAGTATCTTGTGAACGAGGACGAAGCGCCCTATGGGCTTTATCATGCAGGAATAAGTTTTCAGAGATAGAGGGGGCCAATATACGAAATAATCGGAGAATATAGTCCTTTAGTTGACACCCCTCCACGGACTCTGAAATATTTAGAATTCTAATATTATTTAGTCTACTTCTGTTCTCGGCGTCTTCTTGTTTATCAGCAAGGATCTGAAGACTGTCTCGAATAGAAGAAAATTCTTGTTCCAAAGATTTTTGGTATTTTATAGTATCATCGTGAAATCGTTCCAAGGCATCAACCCTATTGCCAATTTCAGCGACCTCAGAAGAGAGGTTGGACATTGCTTTAGTCACTTCATCTTTAATAACTAATAATAATTTAATAATTTAATAATTTTTTTTCAGATTGAGCAATCATCTTGGATTTATGCAATTCTTCATCAAGATTACCTACTACATCGCTCTCTATTTTGGACCCTGACTTCTTCAGGACTTCCATTCAAACGCCGTTTTCTCATATTTATCTATAGATAAGTCTAATATTTTGGTATATTTGTTAACACCATACACTATATTCATATAGTTAGGTACTATTGGTTTTTTACATTATTGTTCCACTGTGTTATTGCATTACTATTCTGTCTACTTTATGATTTGGTCCTTCCACACACCTTGGACCTGTAAGGTTTTCACACTTCTGTAACCCATCTGGCATATGCCAGAGCCACATTACCCCCCACTGGTCATTAGGACCAGTCTCGCACACTTTTGGCTATTATGCCATCTCTTTTCCCGTGTCCATCCTCTCAGGCTATTTATTATTATGACCCTAGTCTTCATTTCCTTACCTTTTTCTTTCCTTTCCCTACCCTGTTTCGCCCCCGTCTCTTGAGGTCGTTACTCTGGATTCCCGGTGGCTTAAACACCATTTATTTATTTTTTTGAGCTTTAATAGTTTATTTCTACACTTATGGTTGTCAAAATTATAGCGCTTAATGTTAAGGGTCTGAACTGATCTGTCCAAAGAAGAGATTCACTCTGTTGCATACTATCAGACAACTAAAGGGCGACATAGTGTTTTTAAAAGAAACCCACTTTTCTGGCCTCCATCATCCTGAACTCAAATCTAGATTCTATCCTTGCTCTTTTCATGCTTGCGATCCTGCTACAAAGAAAAAGGGAGTTGCTATTCTTATAGCTAAACATCTCACATTCACAGTATCTAAAGAAATTAAGGATCCAGAGAGGTGTTATATTATCCTAACTGGTTACCTTAATAACATCCCTTACACATTATTAAATGTTTATGCACCTAACACGAACCAAGCTCACTTTTTCAGTTCTATAAATGACCTCCTCTCACTGCACCGGATGGGTAATGTAATTCTGGCGGGGGACTTTAACACTGCTCTGGACAGCCATTTGGACAGATCCACACCTCCACCTCAGTCAGCTCACCTTACCATTGATACTAACTCTAAGACCTTAAGATCTCTTTTGTCCCAACATTTTTTATTTGATGCATGGAGAGTTAGGGAACCTAATGCAAAAATTTTTATTTTATTTTCGCCGGTCATGGCGTATATACACGCCTTGACATGATCTTCCTATGCACGGATTTAACTAAAAATAATGTGAATATTCTCCCTAGCACGTGGTCGGACCATGGCCCGGTGACGGTGGATATTATGGGTTCTCGGATAGGACAAAAACAATTTCTATGGCGCCTTAATGATAGGGTTTTATTCAACCCCATTCTTAAATCGCAAATAGATACAGAAATCCGCCAATATTATGAGACAAATATTGATTCCTCTATATCCCCCATGCTCCTCTGGAATGCCCATAAGGCTGCAATTCGGGGTAGTTTGATTAGAGCAGCTGTATATGCTAAAAAAATAAGAACCCAGAAATTTCTAGATGTTACCAGACATGTCAACAGCCTTGATAGAATCCATAAAAACTCTGAGGATTATACTAAAGTTGTAGCAGCAAGGGGAGTGCTAAATCTTCTGCTTTCCACCAAAGTAGAGAATTCTCTTAAATGTTTAAATCAATCCTTTTATGAAAAAAGTGATAAAGCAGATAGATTTTTGGCTTCTAGGCTTAAATCTAAACTTTCCCAAAATAATGTATCTCATATTAAAACTCATTCAGGGGCTTGTACTCATGATCCAAATCAAATAACAGAGGAGTTTAAAAAATTCTATAACAAACTCTATAACATCACATTAACACATGACCCCTCGTTAACTCCAACAGAGGCCTCTAGACATTTTCTCTCCCAATGTCACTTGCCTAAACTTCTACCTGAAGCAATTCAGCAATTGGGGCCTGACTTTCCAATAAAAGAAATTTCGGATGTTATTACAAACTTGAAATCTAATAAAGCGCCAGGTCCTGGTGGTTTTACAGCTACTTATTATAAAACCTATAATAAGCTTCTTTCGCCTTATCTTGCTGACATGTTTAATAGTGTATTAAAAGGTGGCTCATTTTCAAAGGAAGCTCTTGAAGCACATATTATTATCATTCCAAAGGAGGGCAAGGACTCGTCTGATTGTGCTAATTACAAACCAATTTCAATTTTGCACACATACATTAAGATATATGCAAAAAACACTTGCTAACCGTCTTAACGCAATACTACCTCTTCTGATACATAATGATCAGGTGGGTTTTATACCAGGCCATCAGGCCCATGATAATACTAGAAGAATCATTAGTCTCATTCACTACATTAATTCTACTAAAACCCCGGCTGTAGTGCTTTCTCTGGACGCAGAGAAAGCCTTCGACCGAATTAGTTGGCCCTTTATGTTGGAGACTCTTAGAGCATTTAGCTTTGAAAGTACCTTTCTTCAAGGTGTTCAAGCTTTATATTCAAACCCCTCTGCTAGGTTTTCAGTAAATGGGGTGATTTTCTCCCCAATCTTAATTACCAATGGCACTCGTCAAGGATGCCCTCTTTCCCCTTTGATTTTTGCACTTGTGATTGAACCTTTAGCGGCCATGATTCGCCTCTCCCCAGATATTAAAGGAGTTAGAATCGGTCCCGAGGAATATAAACTTAGTCTATTTGCAGATGACATCCTTGTTACATTAACCTCTCCTCACACCTCGCTCCCAAATCTGTTTTCCACCCCTACAGCTTACAGTATGATCTCTAACTATAAAAGTAATCCTTCCAAAACAGAGTCCATGGCTTTTCATGTATCATCTTCCACCTTGGGTCTTCTTAAAAATAATTTTAAATTTTCTTGGCAGCATAAAAAACTAAAATACCTTGGGGTTTATATTACTGCCCAATATGAATCTTTATACGCTGAAAACTTTCCCTCCATAATTAAAACAATTAAACTAGATCTACTTAGATGGCAAAAACTAATTATTTCATGGTTGGGTCGAATAGCTGTCCTTAAGATGAATATCCTTCCCCGCTTGCTTTATTTTTTCCAAACCCTCCCGGTGCAGGTACCTAGATCTATTCTATCTCAACTACATTGTTGCTTTTCTCAATTTGTGTGGCTGCATAAACCCCCACGAACTAGTTCCATTACTTTACGTAGAACATTTTATGGCCTCCTGGCCAAACTAATTCCCCCATTCATGAGCTCAGGTGGAAAGCTGACTTAGGTAGACCACCTGATGAGGATGCTTGGGTAACAATTAGAAAGAGAGACTCTAAAACATCCATTTCATCTTTAGTCAAGTAAAATGCATACAAAAATGTATTATTGTTGGTACCTGGTCCCCACTAGACTAAAAAGAATATATGGTTCCACCTCTGATCTATGCTGGAGAGGTTGTGGAGAACAAAGGTCTTTTCTTCACGTATGGTGGTCTTGCCCACGTGTTACCTTTTTTTGGGATGATGTTACCACTTTGATTAATAATGTTACTTCCATCCAGGTTTCCAAGTGTCCTTGGTCATTTCTTCTAGGCTACCCTATCAAGGTTTTAGATAAATATGCAGATAAATTATCCGTTCAAATCCTCAATGCTGCTTGATGTCTAGTTGCAAAGCATTGGAAAAACCCTGACTCTCCAACTAGACAACAACTAATTAATAAAATTTGGTACCTGGCATCTATAGAAAAAATTCTGCATATCTAAATAAGAAAACTTATATATTCTCTCAAATCTGGGGTGATTGGTTCATTTACAATGGTTCCTCTGGAATCACACACTCAACTGATCTTCCCCAAAGTATATCTGCCCTTTTTCTATAAATAATATTTTGTAGATAATATTCTACATTATCTTTCCACCCCCGGAATTCCAGGTTTTGACCTCACTATTTCCCTCCCCCTCTATCCCCCCTCTTTTTTCCTTTTATTCAAAACGTCACATTATCAGACTTCGTATATGGGTCTATTCTCAGTTTTATGTTATTGTTGTTACTACATTTGTGAATTTTAGACTCTCACTTTAATTATACTTGGTCATCTCAACTTGCCTTTATCATAAATTATTATATATCTATTGTATCACTTCCAGAAACTTGAAGGCTTATGTAAATACACTAATGATGACTGTTATTAACACTAGCTAGACACTTTTACTATTTGAGATTTGACCTCTAAAGATATTACAGTTTTCTTCTACTCATGACTATATTATATGGTTTTATGGGTGTATTCTACAATTAAATCCCTACAACTTTAATGTATTAATAATAATAATATGTAATATACATTTGTAAATAACAATAGTGAGTAATTATTCATTTATAATAATAATAGTATAGTAATAGTAATAATAATATGTACTATAACGAGATTTTTATTTAAATTATACCCAATAATATATACATATTTTAGTATCAAAACAAATGTTAAAAAAAAATTGTATCTTTTATCCTTGTTGTAATTACTTCTTGTGACGAACTTTAATAAAGTCTTTAAAAAAAAAAAATTGTCATCAAGCCAAACAAATTAATTTTGCATTTTATGCATATTGTCAATCTATTTGGTGCTTTAATTTTTCTCTAAATGACCCCACATATACAAAGATGAAAAAAAGAGTAAATTTTGTTAATGTGTGTAATGAAGTTTACTAGTGAACTCATCTACATATATGATGCTAAAAGTAGTAAGTGTCATTTGCATACGTAGAAGAAGTGAACATTGCTGCATTCACTGGCATATCCTGGTTCCGGACATGTGCCGCATGATTTTGCGTGCGATACGCACAAAAGTGGCAGATACGTGCCTTGTTGAATCAGGCCCAGTATAATAAATAAAATACTTATTAATAATATTTAGTAATATACTTATTACCTACCAAATAATTTCTCATGTTGCAGACTGCTCAGTTGCTTTCAGTTCCCTTCGTCCTTTCTGTGCCATCTGACAAGGACGGGCACAGGTGATCATTTCTACCAGAAATAGCTGGAGAAGACCAAGCCAAAGGTCTCTGTGTCACACTAACGTGACACTGGGGCGAGAGAAAGAGAAGAGAGAAGTCTTGTTGGAAATAAATGGAGACCCCCATAGTGAGTTGTATAAAGGAAAATAATTTATATCATTAAACATTGAACGAAGGCTAAAATATAAATGTGTTGTTGCAATGAGTGTATAAACATAATTGTAAAGTAAATTTAAAATATTTTAGGACTTAACTAAAGTTACTATGCTTACTCTAAAACAAAGTCCCCTGTCCTCAATTTCAAGGAAGATTAAAATATATTGTGGCTTTGTTTCTGAAGGTTATTATTCTCATTGATTGAAAATTGGGCATTTATAAGACAGGTGCAGTGTAAACTATATTAAAATTATCTTAACCAGACCTACTTTAGTCATGGGGTGTTACAAGGTCTGGGATTTGGAACATTAAAAACATACTAGTAGGTTCATTTGCTGCCTTTGTCTCTCTCAGAGTGTGTGTGTGTGTGTTAGGGAATATAGACTGTAAGCCCCAATGGGGCAGGGACTGATGTGTGTGAGTTCTCTGTACAGCGCTGCGGAATTAGTGGTGCTATATAAATAGCTGATGATGATTTAGAATAGGAAATCGCTCTTTTTTACCAAATTTTTTACCAAATGTATTGTAATCCCTGCATCCTCATCTTCAAATACCCAATTTCCACAGAAGATTAATTTAATATAAAAGCCAATGAATCAATGAAATAAAGGGGTGCTTCTATGGTGTAATATCATTAAGACATTTTATTAAGACGAGAATACAAAGATTGCACACATACCAAAAATCAGATGTTTATTCCTGGAAAACTCTGTTATACACCAAACATGTTCACAACATACGGGAAAAAAAAGAAAGGGAAAGGTTCTCTATTGTAAGGGGCACTCCACCATTCATCTTTGTAATATTGCAATCAAATGATTGAAATCATTATCTTTATTGTTAAATGTTAAACGACAAATACGTATCTTAACACAACAATCATTTATCGGTGAAATGATAAAATAAAGAATAAGAAGTGGATGCAGAAATAGTATTGTGATTAAAAGATGTGTGGAAAAACACACCAAATGAGAAAGTTTGTGCAGTCGCCCGGGTTATGAATTAGAGATGCTCAGGCTCGGTTCCTCGAGAAACGAACACACCAGAACTTAGGGGATCCGAGTACAGAGCCGGGCCGGCTCGGTACTTTCGCACGGCCTTGGAATCGAAAACGAGGCAAAACGTCATTGTTATGTCATCGGATCTCACAATTTTTGTATTCCTTTTTAAGATCCAACATAATGGTGGGTGGGAGGGTGGCGGGCCCAAGGACAATTCCATCTTGCACCATTTTTCTTTTCTGCCACTGCTGTGTGTCAATGTGTCCTAGATGTGCTAGGAACTGCCGTGTGTTTGTGTCATTGCTCTGTCTCTTACCATCCAGCTAGGTCGCTGCAGTATTTGTCCGAAAGTGTATGAAAATAATATTGTGATCTGTGAGGTGGTCAAAATTGGCTGCAAATGACTTGAAATTAGTGTTATTGAGGTTAATAATAATGTAGCAACAAAAAAAGAGCAAACATATGTGATTTTAGCATATTTTAGAATTTTTCCTAAAAAAAATCCAAAACCAAATCCAAAACCAAGACACACAAGGGCGGTTTTGCCAAAACAAAAAACCAAAACACAAAGCTAATCAAGATCCAAAACCAAAACCAATTCATGGGGGTCAGTGAGCATCTCTAGTATGAATATAACAGGTGTTCTCTAATAATCTGATTTTCTGGTTAGTAATAAATATATTTAAGCTTCTAATAGCTCTGTATTAGTCACTATTATCCAATAGAGATCACTTACTTTATATTGTCGACTACACGTGAGTCATATTGTTATTCCTATATCAAAAAAAAATCAGTGAGTCCTCTCATAATACATTACACCAATTATTTGTTGCAAGATGTAATGATTGTAATTCAATTATAATGTTTGTTGTGCGTTATCCAAATGCCACTTTGTATCCTCAATCATGTAAGATGCTAATCTGAAAATGCTGCTTTGATGTTAGTACAGCTATTATCTATGGAAAAAGTGCAGTTAGTATTTCAACTATTATCAATGAAACTGATGACGTTTCCTTAGGCTGGGTACACACTGGGGAATTTTTGCCCAATAATTGGCCAAATCAGGCGACATACGACCATTCGGTTGGAAGCTGGGTTAGTGTATATAGTGACACGAAGGTCAAAGGTCGTTCCAAAGTGTCAATTGTCGGCTCATTTGGTTGGTCGTACTGTTTAGTAATTTCCGAGCAATCACCGACCGATCATGTAGTGTGTATACACTCATGCTCACGATCTCCATAGAGGTTACAGAGTCGGGCTCTTTTCAGCTGATGCTAGCGATGAATGTCCTGGTGGATAAATGTAGAGAGTGCTGTAGAAGGAATAATTAATTTGTTCTTTCCCAGACAGAATGTTTCGTTTCAGAGCCACAGAAGTTAACGAAATTCATTAGGACATGTGGACAGCTATAACAAGGCAGTTTAATCAGTGTGACAATGTGACAAGAATGAATGAATAAATATTATTTTGTCTTTCTCTGAAGACTAGAGAACCAGTTGAAGGACCAGATGAAGACAACGATCTGAAGGTAAATTGTGTCAGTGTGTATGTATGAATCGCCAGACTGACTGGACCTTCAGTCGTAGGTACAATAGTTTGAGATAACACGTCAATCGAAAAATTCTTCAGTGTGTACCTAGCATTAAAGGCATGTATCTATTTCAGTGTTAAAAGATACTGTATCTATTATTCACTGTTATTTCCACCACAATATACTATATTGATACTACCCTCTATCCTCTAGAGGGCTGTATTGCTAACAATCACCTAGATTTCACTCAAGTTCAGCGATGTATGCTTCCCAGACAGTGATAGCTGCACACGTATTTTCACTTCCCATTTAATGAGCAAATAAACAACTGGTTCAATCTGCATCTAGCCTGAGGTATTACTTATTCTTTCACATAAAAATTCTTTCATTTTAAAAGTTTCATAACTGCCAGAGCTCCCTTGTCAGCAATGTAAAAAACACACATTGCCGTTTAGCACTGACACACGTTTCGCCCTCGGCTTTGTCAACATGCCAACCAGATGTCTGTCTCAGGAAACTACTTACAGACGGGCGAGCCAATCAATGTTTTAGATGCGGTGATTGACATATCAATTTTGGCGGGTTGTTTGCGGTCATGTAAGCCAATCAGAAGCTGGAAGGATTGAAAGAATTAGATGATGTGTGTTTGGGTGCTTCTCAATTCACGTCTCCTATTCATGGGAATCCTACTTTATCCATAATCTGAGAACGTTTTTTATTAATTATTTTTTATATTGTGCGGTATATTAAATCTTCCGGTTAATATCCTTCTTGCATTCATTCCCATAGTTTATAATATTGCCTATGATATATATATAGGTATTCTATGATAATGACAATTCTTTATTTATTTATTTATCATGTGTGATATTAAGGTGAATAATAAAGTGAAGGTGAAATAAAATAATGTTCACAGCATACACCAGTTCACAGACAATGTGATCAAAACTTGTTGCGAGCTAAACTCTCAACACGTTTCGTTACAGACTTCGTCATTTGCAGAGCTTGTAAAAAATGTGTTTTAATGTATGTATAGGCTGCATAAGGAAAGGGAGCTGACATGTGCATTTGTATTTTACTCTATTAAGGGAGATTAAGCTGTGAAAATTGTTACCACATGAGGTTATGATGGCAGTGACATAAATTTATAATATGTATACGTGTTTATTCCAAGAACTTGAATATGTACAGATTTTAATCTAGCTTTTCTTTCCAAGATTTTAAGATAGCTTTTCTAACAATGGCAGTGATGCAAGCAACGGAGGCTTCATTTATTAGGATTGTTGTATTTATTTTGGACATCTAAACACCTCATCCATTGCACAATATATATCCTTAAAGGGGATACAAACCCCTGGCTGGATTACAATAATTACTGTGATTGGCTTGGGAACTCAGCAGTAGCTGGGCATACTAGAATGAATAGGGTATGTTAGGATTGGATGTGACAACCAGGATATTGGCTAACAACCTACCCTTGCCCCCTTCAACCAGGTGCGCTTCTCTGCTGCTGAGCCCTCATTGGTCACCATAAATAATATGATGCAGCCAGGTACTACCATCCCCTATAAGAAAAATTATGTCTAGTTTATAAGGGGCCGGTACAAATTGGAAATGATATGTAAAATATAACAATATAATGTGTCAGGAGATAGTTGGATCAGAACTTTTCATATACTGTAGATATCACAGGAGATTGCTAAAATAATAATCTGCAAAATTAACATTGATAAAAGCAAAATGCAATAATATGAAATAGACAAAATACTAGGTTCTCAATGGTACTAATTATTATTATTATTATTATTATTATTATTAATTTTTATTTATAGGGCGCCACTAGGTGTCCGTAGCGCCGTACAGGGACAAACGAAATTACAATACGAGGTGAGACAGCACAGTACAGTAAACAATAAGCACAGTAACTCAGTGAGCTCAAAGCACAGCTAGGGGGGCGGGGGAGGGGAGAGGGGAAGGTCCTCCTAAGACAGAGTCCAAGAGGGAGGGCACGGGTGACAGGGAGACCCCCAGAGGGGAGAGGAGGGAGCGAGAGGGGACAAGGGGAAGAGCGTCCTTGAGTAGGAGGGCGAGGTAGCTGGAGAGCAGAGTTAAAAGTGGTGAAGACAGGAGGAGAGAGGACCCTGCTCAAAGGAGCGTACAATCTAAGGGGAGGGGTAGACAGACAGAGACATGGGGAGAGAGGGAGAGAAGGAGGAATGGAGGATAACGGAAGGTGAAAGAGGGGAAGAGGCAGAAGAAAAGGTAGGAAGTTAAGTGGGAGACTGGAAGGCTTTAAGAAAAAGGTGGGTTTTTAAAGCCCGTTTGAAACTGGACAGATTAGGGGAAGTTCTGATGGAGGGAGGGAGCTTGTTCCAATGGAGGGGGGCAGCGTGGGCGAAGTCTTGGATACTTGCATGGGAGGAGGTGATCAGAGGGGAAGAGAGGCGACGGTCATTGGCAGAACGGAGAGGGCGGGATGGAGCATGAATAGAGAGGAGGGTGGAAATGTACGGTGCAGTGGCGTTGGTGAGGGCCTTGTATGTAAGAGTGAGGAGCTTGAACAGGATTCTGTAGGGGAATGGGAGCCAGTGAAGGGATAGGTAGAGGGGGAGACGGAAGAGGAGCGGCGAGAAAGGAAGATAAGCCTAGTGGCTGCGTTAATTACAGATCGAAGGGGAGCGAGATGAGCAAGGGGGAGGCCAGTAAGGAGGAGGTTGCAATAGTCCAAGCGGGAGATGATCAGAGAATGAATAAGACATTTGGTGGCATCTTGGGAGAGGAAAGGCCGGATGCGAGCGATGTTCCGCAGCTGGAAGCGGCAGGATTTAGCAAGAGAGAGAATGTGGGGGCCAAAGGAGAGAGAGGCGTCGAGGATGACACCGAGGCAGCAAAGTTGGGGGACAGGGGAGATAGAGGTGCTGTTGACAGTGATAGAGAGGCATGAGGGGGAGGAAAGACAATGAGAGGGGGAGGAAATACTAAGTGAGAGTCCACATATTTAGTCCCCAAAGAATCTTTATTCTTTTTGGTTTTTAACAATTTTTGAGATATTTCAGTATCTAAAATGTTTAATTTAAAATTGTAACTGCAACCAGGGCAGTAGTTCCATGGACAGGTGTCTCTACATATGCAGAGACAAGAAAGTTATGCCTAAAGCTGACACAGACAAAGCCGTGCAATATACTTACAATTGGCAAATGGATTTGCTCCAAGTTAAATAAAAAATCATTATTATTATGTCTTTTGTCACCTGTACAGATCTTGTTTGCATAAGTTACAGTTGCAATAAAAGTGATACGTTTATACGCACAGACACTCTTCTAACACTGATAGGTCAGCCTGTTATTCTTACTTCTCTACTTCCAATCAGATACACCTGCCGCACTTCCTTTTAATCCCAGCGTCCTTCCAGGCTGTTCCAGAACACAATATTGTCTGTCTGTGAGCAGGTCCCTACTTCCAGGTTAATTCGGTGATATTTGTGTATCCCCTTCAGCTCTGGCCTCGCTTCAGGTTTGGTGAGCTCCAGCTAATTTACTACTGACTTGGTATATATACTCCTGTGTGTGGTCTTTGTTTTAGCAATAAGCTACATGATAGTAATCCAGAAACCTGCATTCCTGATTTTCTTATTTTGCTCCTTGTAACTTTGTGCTGCATTCATGGCCTCTGCGGACTCTGTACCTTATTTGTACACATGTGATTGTTTATTACCTGTTCTTATTTATGTGAACCTGTTATTCAGGATTCTGCAATGATTTCTCCGTTAACTGATCTTTCTATTGCTGCTATCAAATCCTATCTACAAAAAAGTGACTTTCTTCTGTCATCCCAGACACCAGTAAGTTATTGGCATCCAGGGATTGTGACATACTGACTAAGGGCTCTCCCACAGAATGGTGAGTTTAAGCTTGAAGTATAGGCTTCAGGATCAAAGTGAAGGTCATCGATCAAAGACTGAACCCAGTTTGAGCATAAAAAAGTGGATGTTCAGGAAAGGAATACTTCTTATTTGCTCACAATTCTTAAACGTCAAAAGAAGGAACTAGCCTGTCTGTGATTATTATCGTAAAAAATATGTGTTCTGTATTTGTAGGCTGCCTAATGGGAGAGAGCTGTTCTTTGTCTTTTACTGTCATAGTTGTAGTTTAAGTTGCAGTTTAAGATTAAGCTGTAGAAATCATTAGCGCAAGTTTACAATTACAATTTATAATAGTCATAATTTTTCTTCTGCAAGAACTAGTATCTGTAGCTATAACTGCTAGATATTTTAGGGGATAGTGATCCAGATAATTTATTTGTTTGCCATTTTGGTAACAGGAATGAATGCAATTTAGATTTTATTTTATTTTATTTTTTTTGCAATATTTAGCCTTATTTATATTTTCTATAAAGAGCCTAAATCGGCAACTGTCACACTGGTTTGTTTGCTTTTTACAAAGAAATATACAGAGTTGATTTGCGACTGGGAGAGAGTATAATGAAAATTGTATCCACAAATTAAAACAGTCTGGCTATAGCAGAATCTAATAAATTAGGAATAGTTTGTTGCAAAAAATTACGCATTTAGTAAATAAAAATCTAATTAAACATACATTGCAGATAATAAGGCACAATGATGTTGTGAAAGGATGGACCATCTATGCCACCCTGTCTGTTGTTGCTGGGAACAGGCTGTGCTTACTTTGCCACTGTCCCCTTTCGTTATCCCAAATGCACCCTCTCACCGCAGTAGGAGGGGCTTACAAATGCTGCCACCACTGGACTCCTTTACCGGCATCCAGAACCGGATGCCTTCTGGATAACTGACACTGCGAGTGTACCCCGTTACTGGTCTACCTGGGCTGGTACTCCTGACCTCTTCCTATGGATCAGGGTTGCTATGGATGGATCCCCCCTGGCCTCTCACACTGGCCAGAGCGGCTGTGTAGCGGGCAGAGCGGTGGTACTGGATGCTGGGTCCAAACCTGAGAAACAGCTGGGAACGGATTACATTTTGGGCCTAATCTGTATGTCACAGGATTGTTAGCATGGAAGACATTTTCAAGCAGGTCTCTGAAGCAAGTGATGTTTATTTGTAGTCAAACTGGTTGAAGGTACCAGTGATCAGGTCAGATGTTACCAGAAGAACAATTTTCAATACAAGTCAGGGCTTTATATACAGATTTGGACACAGCCTCAAAATGGAAGCCAGTCCCCTTGAGGTCTGAGCTATTTTTAGAATCAGGATGCAATTTTTTTATCCAAACATGGATTTACATGCGATGCAAAGCTAACAATATTTACACTTATCCGTGATATTCTAAAACTTGCTCTGAGTTCCTGCATCTTATTTTGGACACAGGAAATGTAATAACAGGTTTAATCAAACCTTCCTGTGCCTTCAGGTGCTGGATCTCCACACATCAAAAGGGTCTAATTAACATGAGATTAACGTGGGTCCTTTCTTGAGACAGTTGCAGAATACACATTCCCCAAACAAGTTATTTCCCCACATCACGATACACCAAATACTTCCTGCACAAAGGCTTATTGTATCCGATATATCCTTCAGATATCATGCACTTTCTCTAGAAAAGTTAAAACAAACAGATTTCTTCCCTGGTCTCAGAAACAAAGATTTCCCTTTTCAAAATATACACAATATCAAAAATAAGTGCATTTGCAATTATATAAATAAGCGCCCGGCGCTATTTCCTTTAAATAAATTTATACCATAAGTTACTTATAAGTGATCCAGTCACAGATGTATATACAGTGAGTAGCCAGTATTAATGGAATATCATGCAGATATATAACCCGTAAGTCTTGGAAATAAAAAGGTAGTGTTGGTTTACCCAGACAATAAAAAGCGGTATGTTCTCTTTGGCTTATTAGAATAGTCAATAGAAAAAGCTATGGATTTCAAGGTCAGCGTGTACCTTGTTACGATTATGGTATCGCTATGCATTTAGTGTCTGTGAGATGGCACTATGCAGACCTATTTACAAAAGAAATCTATAGCTTTTTCTATTTACAATTTTTTTAATTTTATTGCTTGTTTGTATTTAGAACAAACTTATTATATTGTTTTATATATTATTTTTTATACTTTTTTTATTTTTCATTAATATAAGATGAAGCGTTATTGCAGCACTATGCATTTTAAAGATTATCGTAACAACTACTGCGGGCTCCTCCTTGTATTCATACTGGATGTAGATGAAGATTAAGGGCTAGATTTACTAAACTGCGGGTTTGGAAAAGTGGAGATGTTGCCTATAGCAACCAATCAGATTCTAGCTTTCATTTATTTAGTGCATTCTATAAAATGACAGCTAGAATCTGATTGGTTGCTATAGGCAACATCTCCACTTTTTCTCGTTTGATCAGTTTGGTGAACTCCAGCTAATTTAATACTGACTTGGGAAACTCCTATGTGTGGGGTTTTTTTTTTAGCAATAAGCTACTTGTTAGTAATCTACAAACCTGCATTTCTGATTTGCTTACTTTGTCCCCCTTAACTTTGTGCTGCATTCATGCCATTTTTGTACTCCGAACCTTATTTCTATACAAGAGATAGTTTATTTCCTGTTCTCATTTATGTGACTACTACTTGCTTTTCCTTATAGTCATACTGGATGAAGATAAAAATTAAGACCTTGAAGAAATTTCTATAAAACAATTAATACCCTGCGTGAAACAAGAAAAATTATTTCGACTTGTTCATGTATGTTGCACGGATTATATGGACTTTTTTTATATTGAATGGTTGTTTTTTATTGTTTTATTAATTAATTTATATTAGGTCCCCATCCTTCCTTATATCTATTTTTACTTTAGTCATCCCCTTTTTTTCTTCAAATAATCCACTAGTTATATTCTCAAGTATTTTATAAGTGTTACTGTAGTATTACTATTAACAAAGGCTTAACATAAAATTTGCTATAAAGATTTTAAATATTAATGTATTAATCAATGCTGTGATTGATTATTTGCGCTGTTGGGAATAGTTCTCTGCTTTAGGGACAGATGGATATTTTTTAAGTTACTTGTATTTGATTTATAGTAATTTTGATGTAAATTATTATGATTGTGACAGCCATGTCCGTGTGTTGCTGTGGACTGGCTTGGCTCGCCTTGCCATTGTCCCCTTGCTATATTCCAAATTGCGCCCCTCTAACCACAGTATTAGGGGCCTGGTGCCACCACTAGGTTCCTTCACCAGCGTCTAGAACCGCTTCCTTCTGGGTAACTTTTGCTTTTAATGTACCACCTCGCTGGGCAACTGGCTGGTACTCCTGTTCTCTTCCTTTAGATCAGGGTTGCTGTGGATGGATCCCCCTGACCTATCACACTGCAAGGTAGCGGGCAAAGCGTTGCTACTGGAATGCTGGGTCCCAAACCTCAGAACAGCTAATTGGTCTAATCTCTACGTTCCAGGAATTACAGCAGGTAAGTAGGCGTCAGAGCTGGATCTTGAACAGTGATGTTTTATTATCTCAAGTATCCTAATAAGGACAGTTACACATGCCAGTTTGTGGTACTAGCGATCTTCAGAATGGTACAGATGGAATAATACTACATTACATGGTCAAACGGTCCGTTTCTTTACACAGATACGATGGCAGGAGGTAATCCAGTCTCCTGCCTCTCTAACCAGTCCAGATGCTTCATGCAGCCTGCACATATATCAGCCTACAGGGGTTTAACACCTTTTTACATTGCTGCAAGCAGCACCACAACGTCTGAGGTTTTATATTGAATGTTTACCATCAGAATATAACAATTTCTCTAATCTTGCTTTTAACACAAAATAATTTGCAAAATTCACATTAATCTGTGATCACTTGCATCCTGAGTCTAGGAAGTCTACCAGCAAGTCTAATTACCCCTCCTGTGCTTTCAGGCTCAGCAGATGTGTTGGTCACTCAACAATGAAAAGGTCTAATTAACATGACATTACCTGTCTCCAGACAGTTGCAAAACACATTCTCTCCACACATATGCTTACTTGGGATTTCTTATAGAAAATTTACAAAACCCAAACATGATAAACTGTTACAGAAATCAATCCCTCAGAAATCAGTACATTTCTAATACACACGGGTTATATATCTGCATGATATGCCATTAATACCGTCTACTAACTGTTTAAACAGTATATTGTGTATCTGCTATGTATCTTTAATTAGGTTTTTATTTAAAATATGTTTTGGATTTTTTTTGCAAGAAACTGTTCCCAAATTATTGGATTCTGCGATAGTCAGACTGTGGGTGCAATTTTCACTATACTCTCTCCTAGTCGCAAGTCAGCGCAGTATTTTTCTTTGTGTGTGAGTGTCTTTTGGTGGGATTTTAGCAAGATCCTCTTCATCTACAGCTGCAAATTTCCATTTTTCTTGGAGAGAGTGAGCTCAGTGCAGGATAATCATTGTATTTGAGGGGAGGGGTTTGCCTTATTCTGGATCAAAGCAATTCAAATTTATGAAACGATGAAGTAGCTGTACCTGTGCCTTTTTATCAACCATACTGACTATATTACTGTGTCATCACCAAAAAGAAAGAAATAATTTATATTTATTGTGGCGTACTAATAAGATGAAATGAATTAGAACAAGTATAAAGTGTATATCACAAAAAATTTTAATTCTATACACTTACAGAGGAAATGAATCCTTTGTGTTAATTTTTCATATATTTTAGGTCCTACTTTCAGTTAGATATATTTTTATGTTTAAAAAATCTATATATGCCACAGGCTGTGGCCAATTGCTCATAGTTATTGCTGTTGTTATTTAGTGCAAATGATACAATTGTAAAACAATGTTTTATCCCCAATCATAAGATTACTGTTGTAATCCTTCAATAAAACTGATGAAATGATATTGTATAAGTAGAACAGTATCATGTACATGCTTGTAGTAAGGAGAGATCCCAAAATAGGGTACCTGCCTGAAATATTCTAATTAGCCACTATGAGTTAATTAGTAATTCTGTAAACTGTGAGCTGATATAAGTCTACACATTTCCAGACTGTGTCTTTGACTTCAATAGTACCACTCCCAGCTGTATAATGTATTAAACAGCTCTAACTTGTATAATCAAATGTTACTGGTATATATACTGGTATATATCATAAATTGAGTAAATTATACCATGGATTGTGTACTATTGTGAGTTTACTCAGTAATGAGTTATCTCTCTGATAAAATGTAGCACCCCGTAAAACGCTGTGATATATCACTGTTAGAATGATAGACCCAACTAGGGTAACTAAACGATGTATATTAGTGGCTGTTTAAGATCTGAGGGACCCTGTCTGTCATCAGCTGATTTCAGCAATATTAAGCGCTATATTCGCTATATGTTAATGTGGCAGGGATCCCTAATACAGCGTCAGTCTAAATAACCTAGGGGTATATTTAACAAACTGTGATGGTGCACTAACGTGCACTTAACATAGAATCCATGCCCCGATGTGTCCCCCGCATATTTATTAAAGATGCATCGCAGCAGATATCGTGGATATCTGCTGCTTTGCATTCTGCTTCGTTTTGGGGAGTAGTCACCATTCAATAGTATGGTGACTGCTCCCTCTTGCAATCTAACAAGTTCTGAAAAATAGATTTTTTTCGGGAACTTGTCTTGATAATGTACTCCAGCTGGAGCTGGCGTACATTATCATTAATGAAAAGTTTCAGTGCTGTCAGCTCTGCTCCGACGAGCAGAGCTGGACAGCACATGTGTGGAGGGATCACACTCTCTCTCTGAAAACTATAATTGCCGATAGAGAACAGAGATGTTTGTGCGCATGCCCGAGGGTTTCACTCGGCGCATGCGCACTGGAGTAAGAACAGGACCCCCGTTGACCACATACTGCTTCGGGAATGAAGCAGCTTTGGTAAGTATGATTTCTACTGCTGTTCCTGTGTTGCTTTTTTAATAAATATGAGAAATAGTTCAATCCTTATCAATGCGATAAGGATTGAAAACTATTTTTCATATTTTGCGAGTAGTGATAAATGTGCCCCCTAATCCGAAGCAGTGTTAGGTCTGGAATAGCGACAATGAATGAGTGAACAACCGTTAATTGCAGGGAGCCTGTTATCTCACTAGAGACACTGCCTAGCGTCTGCTAAGATTAGCAGATATTCAGCGCTTTGTTCGCTACATATTAGTGAGACAACAGTCTCTTAAATCAATGGCAAAGTGAATTTATAATAAGCAGCAATGTTAGGTCTGTAACAGCGACTATGTTAGTTATTTCAGGCAGACAGAGACAGAGAGCTGTAGTGTATCTATTGAGGAACAGCAGAGCACAGAAACGCCTAACGCGCGTTTCGCTAATCGGCTTTTTTATAGCAACAGGGGGCAGGGTTTTATGATTGACAGGCATAGCGGCCACTGTTGTAATTGCAGTTCAATATCTGCTGTGTACTTTAGCAGACAGAGACTGTGCATGTAAATAAAAGGTACACAATGCAATTTGGAAATTGGACAGAGTGTCACAAGGTAATTGAAATCTCTATATAGGTAAATAATTCACAATAAAGAGTAAGTGTTAAATATAAGTTAAGAATCTAAGGTCTAAAGGATATATATTAAGGCAATATAGCCACATTATATAGATGGAGGGGGGAGAGGGAGAAAAAGGGGAAGAAAAAGGTAAATGTGAAAAAAGTGTTTAAGTTAGAAAAAACCTTTTCTACTTCTAATAAAATCTAATTTTATTTATTAAATTTGTGGATTTTCTAATTATATTTAGTGTTGGGGTGATTAATTTGATTTTTTATTTTATATTTTTTATTTTTAATTTTGTATTTTTTATTATTTAATATACCCCTTGGTGTCATAAGATGTCTTCAAGATCAGTATCTGCTTGAAAATATAAAGGTTTCGTTGCAGAATATTCCGAATTTGATACCATTTTTGGCAATAAAATCCTACAAATCTGATCTCCTTCTTCCCTTTCTTTTCTTTCTGTGCATAAAGAAGATTGTGTCTATTTCTGTATTTTGCTATCTTGTAGGCCTTCTTAATAAAAGTGCGGCTGTAACTACTTTCTTCTAATCTTTGTGAGAGTTCTTCTGCTCTTTTTTTAAAAGTAACATCATCCGTGCAGTTCCTATGAATTCTAAGGAATTCACCCATGGGCAATGCCTTGATTGTGGAATTCAAGTGAAAGCTTTGACCTTGAATTAAACTGTTAGTCGCTGTCTTTTTCTATAGATATCAGTACTAATCCTCCTATCTGGTGTTATCAAAATAGATAGGTCTAGAAAATTGACTGATCTCTTACTACATTCATAGGTCAACTTTAGGTTGAGAGTATTCTCATTCAGAAGGGAAATAAATTCTTCCAAAACAGATTTTGGTCCGTCCCAAAGGATGAAAATGTCTATATACCTGGTCCACAAGATGACATACTTTGTATATTTGACATGTTCATCCTTAAAAACATAAATGTCCTCCCACCAGCCCAGGTAGAGATTGGCATATGTGGGGGCACAAGTTGTGGCCATCGCCGTTCCTCTAATTTGCATGTAAACTTGATAGTTGAAAACAAAATAGTTATTATTGATAATAAACTCCAAAAGTTCAATAATAAAGTTGAAAGTTCAATATTAGTATCAGGATTGGCCTTCAGAAAATGTTTCACCGCCTCCACACCAGTGCAATGTTGTATACTGGTGTAGAGTGATTCCACGTCACAAGTCACTAATAAAGTATCTGTATTAACCAATACATGTTCCAGTTTTCTTAATACATATGCAGTGTCTTGGACGTAAGAAGGTAATGTCGTTACATAATTTCTTAGATACTGATCAACAAATACGCTCGCTCTTTCCGTGATATTCCCTATCCCAGATAAGATCGGTCTGCCTAGTGGGTTAATTCTGTTTTTATGGATCTAAGGTAGTAGGTAAAAGGTTGAGATCCTGGGATTATCCACCCAAAGAAATTATTTTTCACTTTTATGGATAATATCAGTATTATACGCTCTGTCAATTATTTTTTGGTATGTGATCATGAGACTCTTGGTTGGATTGAAGATAAGTCTTTTATAGCAACTGCTATCATTCAACAGTCTTTTTGCCTCATCCAAATAGAGGGACTTATCCCACAAAACCACATTACCGCCTTTATCAGAAGGTTTTACTATCACGTCTTCCCATTCACGTATCTCTTCAATGGCTCAAATTTGGCTCAAATTTCCGCTCTGGTTAGATTATTTCTCTTCCATTAAAAGGCAGGAGTCTTTGGCATTAAGTCATCTAATTCCTTAGAGACCAACTTAACAAAAACTTGTACTTGTGGAGCAAGCAGGGACGGATTAAGGGAATGGAGGCCCCTGGGCTAAGGGGGCCTCCATTCCCCCGTGAGAGCCCCCCCCGTGATCCGAGCCGCCCCCCCCCCGGTGATCCAAGCCCCCCCCCCCCTCCCTCGGCACTTACCTTCTTCTCCTCCTTCCCCGGCGTGCTGTACACTCTTTACTGAGGAGATCTCGTGAGAGTGAGACTCATGAGATCTCCTCAGTAAGGAGAAAAAATCTCGCCGGGGAAGTACTGCAGTGAAAGTGCTGAGCACTTTCAAGGGCCCCCTGGATGCCATAGGCCCCTGGGCTGTAGCCCAGTTAGCCCTATGATTAATCCGGCCCTGGGAGCAAGGTTAAAGTCCGGAAAAAATTTGGATTTGTTCTTACATAATGGTCTTTGATACAATTATGTAACTTGCATAGTATTCTACCAAATTCTTGCTCACGTTCTGTTGATTCCTGAAGAGTATATTGTTCTTGTGAGGTTTCTAAGATCATGTTTTCTGAAAGGTACTTGTGGGAAATTCAGTTTCACGATTTTTTAAGAATTTATGAAGTATCAATTTCCTGGCATAAAGATGCAAATCTCTCTCTCATTCAAATAGGCTCTATTAGAGGAGTTTTAAATAATTTACCTTTAGTTAAAATCACAAGATTATATTCAGCTCACAATAACAGATTTTTTGTCATCTCAGGAGTGTATACAATTCATCCAGCTCTTCATTCTGTAACAGGACTAACACTACAGATCTATTCTATTTAGAGGCATCAGCAAACATTTGTTTGGTGCAAATAACCGGATTCAGATAATTAGCTATAGCCAGACTAGGCATCACAAAGCATTTGTCCGCGCAGATTCATTTAACAAGTTTTAATTAGTAATGTGCTTGGCGTTAGAAAAGCTGGATTGATATTATTAGAATAAGATAAATGGTACAAAACATTTTAGCTATATCAATTACTTTTACCTAAGCTTACTAGTTACACACGGACAGGGGTGATCGGTTGCAGGATTATTTATTAGAATTCTGAAACTCAGCCTTAGAATCGTTACTATATAGGCTCCTAAGCCATACCTGATATGACTTAGAAAGTTTTTTATTACTACTATTGGACATAGCGATTAATAACTATTCTTAAACATACTTCAATGGAGCCTATATGAGTGTCATATACTGTTACACAATATTTGCAACAGTTACCATCTGCTATTATCAATATTTATGAGAGCAATATCAGCTTATAACATCATAGCTGTGAAATTCAGCTTTCTAAATTATCTTATAGATCAATCTGAAATATAGTGTATACTTTGTATGATAATATCATTCATTGTTATACTATATATATCTGTAGCTTCTCATCCACACCACCAAGTCTTAATATTTCGCTTTGGAATACATACAATTTTAACCTATACGAATAAAATAAAATTTTGTTTTTATGTGTGTTTTTTTCATTCACCATAAGCTATTAGAATAGAATTTTGGACTATACCAATCCTCATTAAAATTTCTATCTGACTACACATATGAGGTGTGCCTTCCCTAGTTAGTATCTCTTTCTCTCCTCTTTTTTCTCAGCATGCTTGGAGTCTTGTAATACCAGCACATCTGTGAGGTCACAAATGTAGGAATATATATTCCAGTAAAAATTGAGATTTTAAATAATATTGTATGCAGGGGGAAAAAAATCACATTATAAATAAACATAAGCCATATATACATTTGACGGTGGTGTCCCTTAAACAAAAATTATATTTTTAAAAACGTAATATATTACTGAAGAGTTTGTAGAAAGATAGAACCAGAATTGGTTCTAGATGTCAGGTTTTAAGGAATCATTAAACATACCTGGCAGAAGCAGAATAAAACTCTCATTGATTCACTCTAATAAGATTGACACAGTTAAAAGTCTTCAATTTTTAGCAATGACTGATTAAAAGGAGGTCATGTTTGTGATATTATATTGGTTGGTAGAGCCACAAACCTCTCTGCATCACACAGACCCAGAGGAATGTCAGAGCCCCAGGTCAAATGACTGCACATAACAGCACCCAGGGCGTTGATGAAGTGGGTGATGGGAATGACGACCATTTATCATAAATGACAATACAGCTTTAATTGTTTTATTATGTACAGCAAGCCTTGTATTGTGAAATAAACAACACCACTATGTCTACCCATTAATATACATACAGCGATCCATTCATCCCCAGGCTCACTTTCCTTTATGTCGGAATCACACTTTCAGAAATTAAAGAAACAATATGGTTCTGGGAAACCACCCAAAAGGTCCCTATTTCACTGGCGGAACTACAATTGGTGCAGCAAATGCAGTGCACCGGGGCCCATGGCAGATGCAGAGGGTGAGGGCCCTAGTTCCCTCCTCCTCACCTACCTCCACAGGGGCTTTCAGCTTGCTAGTTCCGTCTCTGCCCCATTGTATTGTGCTATTTTAGTCATTTGCCTATTTTGGCTCGAGAAGGTTTTTACTGCATTATGAACAGGGGAGGTTTTAAGTTACATTTTAGCAAATCATACCCTAAAAGATTATGTGAAAACCTTCAATAAAAGGCAATAAAGGGGAAAAAAATCTATAAAACAAAAACCATATTCATGTTATAGATCACACAACTTCAATAAAGGGCCAACAAAATGTTTATTACTTTCTCCTTATGTCACATATATATTTATTTTCACCATGGATGATGATATGTAAAATAAAGCTGTGTTTTCTAATTTCCTTACAGATAAAAGATGATCTTGACTTCACTGATCCAAAAGCACCTATTCATATTTGCCATTTTTATTTTTTTGTTCTTCCTATACTTTAAATGGAATTATGTGCTCATCACACCAAGTATCTCAAACTCTATGGAAAAGGCGATTATGCAAAACATGACAAAAGAAGAGAGAGAGATTGTCATCCTGATTTGGACCTTTCCTTGGGGATCCAAGTTTCCATTAGATAGGTGCCACATAGACTTTGGTATCCCCGAGTGCAAGCTGTCAGTAGATAGACGTCTGTATAGTGCTGCTGATGCAGTCGTCATACATCATGGAGACATTATGTACAACAAAAAGGCCATGCCCCAAAAGCCAAGACCTTATTTCCAACGTTGGGTGTGGTACAATATGGAACCTCCACTAATTATTAGTAACCTGGATATGCTGGATAACTTGTTCAACTGGACTATGACGTTCCGTATGGATTCAGATATTGTCATCCCATATGGCCGTACTGAAATATTGAAAGAACCTCAAAACTTCACCATTCCAACAAAATCCAAGCTGGTGTCCTGGGTAGTTAGTAGTTGGTACCCTGGTGTCCGCCGCATTAGTTATTATGAGGAGCTAAGGAAACACATTCCTATTGATGTTTATGGGGCAAAACACATGAAACTGAAGTCGGAGGATTTCCATTCAACCATATCTCAATACAAATTCTATTTGTCCTTTGAGAATTCTATTTACAGGGATTACATCACCGAGAAACTATGGATCAATGCATTTGGATCAGGGACAGTGCCAGTTGTGTTGGGGACATCTCGTAAGAACTATGAACGTTTCGTTCCAGGAGATGCTTTTATTCATGTTGATGATTTCCCAAGTGCGAAGGAGCTGGCTGCTTACCTTCTGGAGTTAGACAAAGATGATGAGAAATACAGAAAGTATTTCAACTGGAGATCTAAATACCGTGTACAAACATCCAATTTGGCATCATATCCTTACTGCAAAACTTGTGAAGTGATAAGACAAAACTCTATGTGTCAGCTCATTCAAAATGTGGCCAAGTGGTTTCTGGAAGATGTCTAGCTTGGCAGCACAGTGACTAAGTGGTTAGCACTTCTGCCTCACATTACTGGGGTCATGAGTTCAATTCCCGACCATGGCCCTATCTGTCTGGCGTTTGTATGTTCTCCCTGTGTTTGAGTGGGTTTCCTCCGGGTGCTCCGCTTTCATCCCACATTCCAAAAACAGACTAGTAGGTTAATTGGCTGTTAACAAATTGACCCTAGTCTGTGTGTGTGTTTCTTAGGGAATTTAGACTGTAAGCTCCAATGGGGCAGGGACTGATGTGAATGAGTTCTCTGTACAGCGCTGCGGAAATAGTGGCGCTATATAAATAAATGGTGATGATGGTGATGATGATGATAGTTCTAGAGCTAGAGGCCCTTATTGATTCAAATGTTTTGAATGTTGTATTTATTGTACGTAGATTGTAGATGGTAATTTGTGAAACTGTTATTTAATTATCTGTGCACAGGTTTATATATATGGTGGACATATCTTATGCTATTTATCACTACTAGCTTATTTATGACTTTATCCCTTTACCTATCTTCTGTCATTTATTTCATACTGGATCTTATCTCATTTCCAACTATATCAGAACCACCCACTACCACTAGAACCACAAGTTGTACCGTAAAGGATTCTCACACATAAGAGAGGGTTAAAGGACGTATAAGAGGTACAGAAGATATAGAAGATAAGGTAATTGTGAGACAAATACAACGGTTTTGTACTCTGCAAGGAGACTTAGTTCTTTCTTTAAAAGAAGGTAAATATTAACTCATTCATACATTAATGTTTACATATGAAGGGAAGATAAAACAAAACAGGGTTATTGTTCATTTAATGAGTGTCATAGGTTTGCTCTCCATTAAACTTAGAGGCAGTGGATGAAGTGTGCGGTACGTTATACCGGCACTTCTCAGTCTCACCACTTGGTGATCGGTTTTCACAAAATTAAATTGTCTCCAATGTAGAAGCCACAACGGATGAATTTACATAGACTTCAAAGCATTTGGGCTCCAAAAAAATGTCTGCCACTTGTATAACTTGGCCAGTAAATAAAAGATAATTCACTGGATGTTCTGATAAAACTTCATTTAGGCACTTCCACTCAGAAAGAAGACAACAGGAGTTCTTGATTATACAAAACCGTTCTCAACATGTCTCAGGCAGGAAATTTACTGCTAAAGAAAGATTTCTGCATGCTGGATATTAGTCTCAGTCTCTGTGGTGTGTGTGTGTGTGTGTGTGTGTGCGTGTGCATGTGGGTTTGTGTGTGTGTATGTGTGTGTAGGTATGTGTGCGTGTGCGTGCGTGCGTGTGTGCGCGCGCCATGGAAGAGGCGGGGAACACAGAGCTCTAATTCTAGATGCTTTTTAACACTACTTAGGAAAAATACAAAGACATATTAAGTTCTATCATTTAATATGGTAGAGGAGAAATTGCACACAGGTAACTTAATAGAGTCTTGTTGGAAAGCTGTGGTAAATTCAGCAGCTGAAGGTCTGAAAGTTAGTCCAGCATTTAACAAATGGTACACATGAACAATAAGATCCAGCGCTAAAACAACAACCTGATATGTGCTATTGAACTATATATATATATATATATATATATATATATATATATATATATATATATATAGAAACCATGCAAATATATACAAGAGTATGGAAACCGCCTATTAGAGATGCTCACTGACCCCCGTGTTTTGGTTTTGGATCTGGATTACCGTTGTGTTTTGGTTTTGCCAAACCGCCATTGCGTGTTTTGGTTTTGGATTGGGTTTTGTTTGGTTTTGTTTTGCAATTTGTTAAAAAAATTATTTTTTTTTCGTCTAAAATAACATAATTTAGGTATTATTTTCTACCTACATTATTATTAACCTCACTAACACTAATTTCCAGTCATTTCCATTCAATTTTGACCACCTCCTAGGTCACAATGGGATTTTCATATACTTTCAAAAAAAAATTGCTGCAGTTCTTGCCAGTGATAAGAAAAGGGCCATTGTCATGCCTGGGCATAAGACCAAAAATCCACCTCTTAAGTGTGGAATTATTTTTACACAAATCCTGACAGCAGTTGTCTAGTCATTTGTAGCGTTTTTAAAGCCACACTCAGTAGAGGTAGGGACCTTAACCATCTGGGATCCTCATCCATGTTACGTCATTTTTCAGCGAGTTCTTGGAAAGCTGTTGGGAAAATCAGAAACTTAGGTTAAAAAAAATAACAACAAGCAGTCCAGTATCATCTGCCTCCCTTCTCTCATCTACATCCCAGCACCTGCAATCTACCACCTCCAACACCTTCATCATCAATATCCCCAGAACCAATAATTTACAGTTAAACAATCCTTTGCAAGAGGAAGCAAGTATGAAACCTGTCACCCAGTCGCAAAGCGGATCACAGATGCCATAAGGACTATGCTAGTATTAGACCAGCGTCCAATGTCCATTATTAATGCAGCTAGTTTTAGACAGTTACTTGAGGTCTTCTGTCCCTATTACCAAATTCCATCACAACACCATTTTATTAGAAAAGCTATTCCTCACCTCTGCCAGAAAGTTCATAAAAATTTAATTATTGGGCTACAAAATGCCATTCTACCCACTGTACACTTAACCACAGATATGTGGGCAAGCGGAACTGGGCAAAGTAAAGATTATATGACTGTGACAGTCCACTGGGTTGGTCATTCACCTTCACCAGCAGGGACAGCAGCAGCATGTACCCAAGTATGTCACATTTTTCAGAAGTAGGTTACTTTGTGTATCAGCAGCTTCACTAAGAGGCATACAGCTGATAATCTGTTCCAAAAACTAAGGGATGTCATTGAAAGATGGCTAATCCTGCTTGGACTCTCCTGAGGATATGTCATTTCTGATTACGACCCCAATATTGTTCAAGCATTACAGCGGGGTTTAATTCCATCACATTTCCTGTTTTGCACACACAATCAACTTGGTGTTAAAGAACTTTAAAAAAATGACATGCAGGGATTGCTGTTTGTGTCCGTAAAAATTTAGGGTCAATTTCAGTTTTCTGCAACAGCATGTAGAAGAATGCAGCAGCTGCAAGAAGACTAGCATTTGAGGGGAATGTACTTTAGTCCAGCGAAGTAGTTATCTGTGAAGAGAGTGCAGACACGGAGCTACAGTAATTTAACGTGTGAAATAAAACAAAGTAAATGTGCTAACTATATTTTAATTTTAATTGTATTCTACTGCTTGAGAAAGTCTGCCTTGACAGATGAAACGCGTTGCAAGTATATTCTTTGATCCACTGAGTATTTGCTCTTTCCTAGCCTCATTCATTATCGTGAAGACTTTTTCTAACATTGTCCCCAGAGGCGTTACTTTTGTATCTAGAGGATCCTTTCTTTGAACACCTGATTTGCAGTCCGGACGAATTTGGTGGTGCGCACCACACACAGGCATAGCCTGGATCGGCAAACCGCTTGCGCGGCCAGACAGGGGCCCATACCAAGGTACAGCTTGGATTCTAACAAGCCGCTTATGTAACCAGACAGGCGATTTGGACTTACATCTCCCCCGAGGCGGGTAAGCTCTGCATGTTTACCAGCAACTGTTGGCTTGATTATTATACCTGCCGAGTTTACACCTTATACGGCGGACGAGCCTCATATGAGATGTCCAAAAAAAGAAGAGACAGAGATTGTAATCCAGATTTGGCACTTTCCTTGGGGATCCAAGTTTCCATTAGATAGGTACCACACAGACTTTTGTATCCCCGGTTGCAAGCTGTCAGTAGACAGTAGACAGGAGTCTATATAGTGCTGCTGATGCTGTTGTCATACATCATGCAGAAATAATGTATGACAAAAAATCATTGCCCCAAGAGCCAAAGCCTCATTTCCAATGTTGGGTGTGGTACAACTTGGAGCCTCCACTGATTATTGGCACCTGGATATGCTGGATAACTTGTTCAACTTGACTATGACGTTCCATTAGAGATGAGCGGGCTCGGTTCCCCGAGAACCGAACCCGCCCGAACTTCAGGTATCCGAGTACCGAGCCATTTGACAGAGGGATAGAGAAGGGTTAGATTGCAGGATTAGAGCAGGGAGAGAACAGTTATTACAGCAGTTATTACAGTACTTATTACAGCACTTATTACAGCACTTATTACAGCAGGAAGAGAGCAGTTATTAGAGCAGGTAGAGAGGAGTATAGAGGAGGCATTTTTGCAAACATTACAAACTGTTTGGGGTGTCATATTCCCTCCTAAAGAAACTATTTTCTGCTTGCAGAAATTGTAATATATCAGCACAATTGTTTTCTGAATTTGCACTACAAGTGCTTGGGGTGTGACATATTGCCCTGTTCTAAAAAATCTATTTTCTGGTGCTGAAATTATTAGATACCAGCACTATATATTTCTGAATTTGCACTACAAGTGTTTGGGTGTCAGATATTCCCCTGTTCTTAAAAATCTATTTTCTGGTGTTGAAATTATTATATACCAGCACTATATATTTCTGAATTTGCACTAAAAGTGTTTGCGGTGTCAGATACACCCCTGTTCTAAAAAAGCTATTTTCTGGTGTTGAAATTATTATATAGCAGCACTATATATTTCTGAATTTGCACTACAAGTGCTTTGGGTCTCATTAGAATGGATTCACAGCAGTCCCCATATGAGCAGGATGAGCAAGCAGCTGCTGGCACCAGTCCTGATGGTAGTCTTCCATGTACGTCATATGGTAAAGCCTATGTAAAAGTACATAGTCTTTTTAAGTCAGGGTAAAAAACACACCCAAAAAAACCTTTTACCGTGTCGAAGAGAAAAAGAAGTGTAACTGATGACAAGTTAACTGCAGAGAAAAAAAATTGCCAACATGCCATTCTACACACGCAGTGGCAAATAAAAGAATGAGGCCTTTGCCTTTCTCTATTAGTGTGAGGTCTAAAAATGTTACTGAGCCTTCTTCTTGTACGGTCACTCGTGACCAAGCAAGACCAAGTAATTTGGATTCCAAAAGTGGTGCACAACTACTGTTACGTGTAAAAGTCGAAAACAGTTAGGCATTAGAGGAAAATGTATGTTCAGAATCAGAAATGACACCAATCCCTGTGGAGAGTCCATCCACCAGTGGTATGTGTAATCGTGACCATTCTGATAGTGTACCCATAAAGAAGGGCCATTTCAGCATTTCTGCTGATGTGTGCCTGGACAGCCTGAGTATAGCCGGTGAAACACCAATTGAGGATGCCACTTTGGAATTAGAAGATGATGAGGGGGAGATTTGTGTAGGCGACGAGGGCGCTAATGAGGATGTTGATGAGGATGAGGTTGTTTGTGTAAGTCCTGCACCAGTGGAAGCAGTTCTGGCACATCACAAGAAGAAGCCCATTGCCATGCCTGGGCATAAAACCAAAAAAGCCACTTCTTATGTGTGGAATTATTTCTACCCAAATCCTGACAACAGTTGTATAGCCATTTGTAGTGTATGTCAAGCCACAGTCAGTCGAGGGTGGGACCTTAACCATCTTGCAACATCATCCATGTTACGCCAATTGACGAGAGCTCATGGCAAGGTTTTGGGAAAAGCTGAAAGTTATGGCAAAAAAATAACAAGGACTCCATCATCAGCTAGGACCCTTCTGTCACCTATTTCCCGACGGCTGCAATCTACACCCACAACACCGTCTTCATCAATATCCTCAGTAGCGATGGGAGTTAGCCCTGCATCCCACTTGCTAAGGCTCGATGACTCCTGCCCTATAATTGATTCCTCTGAAGAATGTTTAAGCGTTAGTCCCACTGTTGCTGCTGTTGCTGCTGCTGGGGGTGAATCTTCCTCCCATAAGAAGGCCAAGAAAAAGAGCATTACTACTTTACAACAATTAACTGCCTAGTATTCTGTCACAGGTCAATAATTATGGGATCCCTGACATATTATTGCTCTATACTTAATATTCTCATATTAAAGTTGAAGTCCTATAACATTTTCAAAGGGTTGAGAAATATTAAATAATAAGTAATGAATCATGTAACAGTGTAAAATCAACTGATAAAATCAAATACAATGTGGCCGACTTGAATAGGATACAGTATATTTTATAGTGATTAGGATACCACCAGTACTACACCTGTTTTTGCTATCCTTTATTTATATATATATATTGCTACTTTTTATCCTTAACATTTGTTAATTATCTTAATCCTTATATCCAATACATAATAACAGTGTTAGAATTCTGTGGAGTGTTCTCTGAATTTCCTTCTGGAAGAATTGTAATGCGAAACGCGTGGTAGAACTCCAGGATTAACCATTGTTCTCTGAATTGCCTTCTGGAAGAAAATGTAAGGTGAAACGTGTGGCAGAAGAACTCCACGATTAACCCATTATATGCCTATAGTGTTTGTGATACTGTATGTGATATTCCTATTTTCATAGAGCTCAATGAACATACTTGACCTATTGGACTTTTCTTACCTTCTAGCAGTCTCCCTTTATCTATAATATGCAATAATAGTCAAACATTTATCCAGCAGTTTTATTTCTATGACTCAGGGGCCAAAGACATAATTATATTTAACTACAGCAATTTATATCTGTAGCTATTCTCTTGATCAAGCATCCAATATTGTGTCTAATGCTTTTATCATAGCATTAGGCACTTTTCTATAAGATATTGTTAGAAACTGCTGTATCATAAGGATTTGTGTAGAATCACTTCCTTAAAAGACATGCACTAGTCCATTGAGTTAGATTTGTCACCATTATTGGTACAAATTTTCTAACACTCAATTGGACTTAAAATAGACAGCTGATTTAGTGTCCTAATTCTCTCAAGTGTCTCCCTGAAATATATTATCTTACACTTCCTGGCTCCATCATTTATCCTTTTAATAATCACTCATCGTGCTGTTATCTATAGTTTATAGTCCAGAGAGCTTAATTCAGACTTCACCTACGCTGAACTAGATATATTAATCATTAACAGATATGAATTTGCTGGCTTTTATTTCTTACTTTTGTAGTTATTTAATTGTTACTGCTCGAACACATATATTTCTTGCTATCTATCACTGGATCTTATCTAGACCTGTCACTGTTTCCATATACGCCTTTGGTATTTATTGCAAATCTCTCATTAGAATTGCTAGCCGCTTATCACAGTTCCTTTGTTAATCATTTAAAATTGGTCACTAACCTTAAATATGTATTGCTGTCTAAAAACAAGGATCTACCACGCTACAGAAAAGGTCTCACGATGAGATATCTGTAACGATTTTACCAACAACCGAGCATGGAGATTCATGTGTACACACCTACATTACTTACCCTCAGCTCTGTACTCCTCATCTCTTTAACCATCTGCTGAAAAGATCCTGACGCTGTAATCTCTATTGAGATCTGCCTACACTGCTGGTAGCGAGTGCATACACACTTCAGATTTCAGGATCCTTGAAAAAGACCTGATGTGGAGGTTGAAACGTGTTGGGTGTGTAAGTTCCTCTCCTTAGAGGCATATATGAATACTACCACCAGGATTTGACTATTTGGAGGTTTCATCATTGCGATTATCCCTGGAATCCTAATGTTTTGTACCATGTGCAATATCATCTCCATCTGGTAGGAGTCCAAATGCTTGTCTCAAAGATTAAGCCATGCACGTGTAAGTACACACGGCTGGTACAGTGAAACTGCGAACGGCTCTTTAAATCTTTAAAAGCTCTAATTTTACAATATCACACTAGATATACGTTTTCTCTTTTTTATGTTTGATTATCCATTGGCGAGATATTTATCATCAAACAACTGGAACCTAATTGCTGAATACTTTTAAATGCAAAGCTCTCAATAATTCTACTGTTTGCAAGTTTACACACAATGGGAGTTTGGAGGTGAAGGTGGCAATAACAATTCATTGATAAAAAGAAGTGTATGATAAGCACAGAAATCACATTGGTTTAGTGCACTCACTATCGGGGGAAGAAACCAAAGAAATATCTGATATTTTCATCACGGCAATTACACAATTTGGAGTGGAATACTTTGTGTTTTTATACAGTATCACGCTATGTCTTTGTTTTTATTTTACACATGTATGAAAAAATAATTTTGAATGAATTATAGATAAAAGAACAGGACAGATCTTCATCATAAATATAGGTGGTTTTTTTTAGTCAAATGTATCCACATTTGCACTATATGTGTTTGGTTTATGGTCAATAGTGTTGAAGGAAATTTCTATTCACATTTACCTTAGGTGATGATCTGGTTTGTCACATTTCAGAGAGAATCTGATGTCCATCAATATATAAGCACTTTTTATATTTATGCATTTAAACACTATTAGCGATTGAATATTTATTCACTGTTATTTTTGGTTACACTTCAGATTTTGCCAGACATCGTTCCATCGCTGATAATGATTTTTAGCCAGTTTATAAAATCAAATCAAACAATACAATGTGTTTTGGTACGATAACACATGATGGTGGGAGTGTACGCACTAATTTGATTTCGGACCTTTCGTTTATTGTATGATTGCCACGATAGTTGGGTGAAAAACCTGTAGTGTGTACCCAGCTTGCTCTTTACTTACTACTGTGTAGTTCAAATTTATTTCATCATAAGAATTAAACTAAAGGACTATGCATGAACTCCTAACACGCATTTCGCATTAAAGTGCTTTATCAAAGGTAACAAACTCGTCATTTGGGTTTTAAAAAATATTTAAAGAGATTGCCAGCAATCAAAAACTTAGCATCATGATTGACACCTGCCTGTGCTTATCATTTGATTTGTTATATTTTATTTTGTTAACAAAATATGGTTTTCACAATGCTTTTTTCAGTTTTTATTTGATGTGAAACAAGAAGAGGTTAGATATAATTTACATCATCTAGAAGTATTGTTATATCAAAATATTTGTATGCCGAAAACCTATATGTTGTTTTATACTACATTAAATCTAACAAGTCAGCTATAATTATTTAACCTAACATTTTTTATTATTATTTTTACTATTATTATTATTATTATCATCGTAGATTTGTAAGGCGCCACAGTGCTCCACAGCGCCGTACAGCAGGGAAAACATTACATACATAGAACAGGGACATAATAAAAGCAGACATGAAAACGAAGAGTATGGAGGACCCTGCTCATTAGAGAGCTTACATTCTAAAGGGAAGAGGGCACAGCTGAAACAAGAGGAGCGAGTGTGGCTCAGAGTGGAGATTGGGACAGATGTGAGCGTGCATTAGTGTGAATAGTGTTATCTGGGATAAGGTCACCTTTAAAAAAGAGATGGGTTTTCAAAGATGGCTGTGGGAAAGTCTGATTGAGCGTGGTAGGGAATTCCATAAGTGGGGAGCAGCACGGGAGAAGTCTTTTAGACGGAAGTGAGAGGTGGTTACCAGAAAGGAGATAATGCGCAGGTGAGAGGTAGATCTAAGAAGGCGGGAGGGAGAGTATTTTGATATATGATTTGAGATGTATGCAGGGGTAGTGTTGTTTTTTTTTATGTAATTTATACAATTTATTGGAGACACTATTATTTTGAAAAAAAATAAAATAAATTAGGATGTGTTTAGCATAGACCAGAAGGGAGCAAATTGATCGCTATAGTTTAATAAGGTAAAGATAAAAAATTAAAACATTAATATATATGCATGTGGTAAAGATTTCTTCAAACTCATATTTATTGTGGTATATTTCTTTTAATCAAAGAATATTCTTCCTGATTATTTATACTTGTGAAGGTGAAACATTATGTGTAACACTGTATGCACATATGATAAAATAATCTAAAAACACAAATGGCTAAACATAATAGTATTAATAGGGCAGGTTACAAAAAAGTATATCATACAACGTGACACCCAAGTCACAATGCAACATCACACTTTAAGTACAAATCTATATAGATTTGTTTCAACCTATTTGAAACTGTAAGGGCTTCCTATTTAATGGAGAATAAAAAATATTCCTTCTTACTTTCATAATCTTTGCTTCAGAGTAGACCTGTACATCGCCATCTAGTGGCATCAAAATATATTGCAACTTTAAACAACATGGCTTATCAATAGATAACAGCCTCAATTCCAATAATCAGAATTTAACTTTTACTTTTAAAGATCTTCTACAAGTGATAGATGGCTTGAAATCAAATAACTATTAGTATATTTTCAAAAAGGTGGATGCAAAGAGTTTAATTACTGTATTTCATAGGGTAATCGGGGACATACAAAACTTGGAACTTGCATCGAAGAGGTTCTAAATTAAATGTTGATGTAACTTGAACTGCTAGAGTGCAATATGGTCCACTTTTGCAGGATATAGTATATATTTTATATTCATTATGATACCACCAGTACTACACTGGTTTTCAGTATCAGAATTTTCACAGACTACAACCTATTGTTAAATACTAAAATATCTAGATGTCTAATCACTCAGGTCCTGATTCATTAAGGAACTTAGACAAGAAATTGAGTAAGATTTCTTACTTAAGTTTTCTGGACAAAACCATGTTGCACTGCAAGGGGTGTAAATTAGTTTATTATTTTGCACATAAGTTAAATAGCTAAATACTGGCTATTTTTTCATGTAGCCAGGGCCAGAAAAACTGCAGGGCTATATGGGCTGTAGCCCAGTGGCCTCGGGAAGCTGGGGGGCCCCTAAGCAGTGCAGGGCGCGCCATGGCCGCACTGGCAGGACAAGAAGACAGAGGTGCCGCTGGAAACTGTGGTACGAACCAGAGAGGAAGAAGACAGAAAGTAGGTAAGTAAAATATATTCCAGCGCTCGATATTATACCCCAATATCTATGGATTAATGTACCTTATGTATGTTCAACAATTTGTAGGAGTGCAATAGTTTGAAAACAAATAGTGGGTTATTAAGGTTAAAACAATGCTAACTGGTTATAATTGTAACAACCATTTATGATTTACCTATGCTAAATCCAGTTAGCATTGTTTATTTTAATATACCTACTCTTTATTTTCAAAAAGCGAAAAAGAACACGTCCCCTCCCCCTCCTCATAATGACACATGTCCTCTCTCCCCCTCCTCAAATCCGCTATTACTGGGGGGCCCCCAGTAATATCGGATAGGGCATACGTCGCTTGACAAATGGGGGCCTCTTAATCTGGCCCTGCATGCAGCACACAAATATCAACGTTAAATTTCAGTGTACAAATAAGCTATCAAGTATTTGTGTGAAAAAACAGACAGTATTTAACTGAAGTGCAAAATAATAAACTCATTGCACCCCTCATTGCAACATGGTTTTATCCAAAACACTTAAGTAAGAAAACGTATTCAATTTCTTGCCTAAGTCCTTTAATGAATCAGGTCCTCAACGCTTTTCTATTTTAATATTTCACTGGAAAACTCAATAAACTATGGAAGGATACAATTTTAAAGAGATATTAATTAAAAGTTACATTTTAACAAACATGACACTTAAATATTTATATTTCATATGTTGTGATGTTATCTGTAAAATATGGTATTTTGAGATGTAGGGCCCGATTCATCAAGGAACACAATACGAACATACTTTGCGTTTTATTCTAAATGTACCCAACTCATGCACACGCATGTCCATATTCAAGGTCAAGCACACATAAGGAATAGTTGACAGATGAATACGGTAGTGACCTACACAACATCGCCTGCATCAGGCCCTTCCTATCTCAGGATGTCACTTACTAAAACTTACTAAAACTATTATCCATGCACTCGTCATCTCCCATCTTGATTACTGTAACCTTCTACTCACCAGCCTCCCCCGTACCCACGTCGCCCCCCTTCGTTCTATACTCAACGTGGCTGTGAGACTTATCTTCCTTTCACAATGCTCTTCTTTCACCTCCTCTCTCTGTCTTGCCGTACTCTGGCTCCTTTTCCCCTACAGAATCTTTTTCAAACTTCTCACCCTCACCTACAATGCTCTCTCCCACTCCACTTCCCCTTATATATCCAACCTCCTCTCCATTCACACTCCATCCCGTTCCCTGCGCTCGGCAAATGACCGTTGCCTCTCCTCCACTCTGATCATCTCATCCCACTCCAGAATCCAAGATTTCTCCCATGTTGCCCCCCTTTACTGGTACAACCTCCCCCACTCAATCCCTAACTTGTACTCCTTCTAACGGCCCCTTAAAACTCACCTGTTCCTCAAAGCCTACCAGCCATCCGCCTAACCCTCTTTCCATGTGCGTTCATCACCTCTCTCATCCTGGACCCTTTATTCACTCCTCCTGCGCTATATCCCCTCTACTGACCCCCCTCTGCGGCTGCTGTCTGTTTGCCCTCCCTTTAGGATGTAAGCTCTTACGGACAGGGCCCTCTTCCCTCAGGTCTCTATACCATTTCTTCTGCTCCAACTTCACTACAATAGCCATGTCTTGAGTTTCTGAAGTCTTGAAATATTCATATTTTGTACTGTACTGTTTTACCCTGTATGGTCTACTGTTAGTACTGTGTACAGTGCCGCTGAAATCTTGTGGTACCTTATAAATAAAGGATAATGATAATATTAATAAGAAGAAGATAAATAATGTATGATTACATTTTTACTTGCTCTTCTACGTGATTTGGAAGCAGAAACCTTATTTCAATACATGCTCCTTTACTCCTAATTCACAGTAAAACTCACATGTGTGCAATTCCTTAATTACCCTAATTCACCTTATCCCTCCTAAACATGTTTTAAGACAGATACTGTATATTAACCCTATCAATGAATTACCACATCAACCGACACTATTCCATGATATCTTAAAAAAAAAAAAAATTAAAACATACTTTAATCACAGTAGTACACATTTGGTTAGAAATAAAATAAAACATACAAAGGTTTTTTTAATTAACAAACTTTTTTTCTAAAAAGAACAAAAAAAAAACACTTTGCAATCATTTAACTAACATAAAACAACAATGAACTAAAATGCTTTTTTTATCAGGGACTTGGCAAATATCCTACTCTTGTACACTGCGACCGAAGGTGCTAATTCCACCAAGCAACCCGTGTGTGTGTGTGTGTGTGTGTGTGTGTGTGTGTGTGTGTGTGTGTGTGTGTGTTACGAGTCGTGGTGGTGCCCGAACCGCCAAGGGCCAGTATTTACACTCCCGCCGCTCACTATGACGACCAGGACGTTACTACCCTCTTCTTGCCCTGGTGACGGCCGGGACGCTTTTCTAATCAGTGCCGCATTTCAGCAAACATAGGCAGCCAGGCGTGTACGCATTCAGTGCATATTAATTAGAGGCCTCCTGGGCGGTAATTATTGCACTTCAGAGCCCTGGCCTCTCATTGGTCAGTTTGAGTATTTAAGGCGGGGGGGCTTATCCTCCCTGTTGGTTATAGAGTGGATTGTGTTTGTTACTGACCAGCTCTGTTACTGTGTTCTGTGAATACTCTGCAGTACCTTGATTAACCTTCTGTTGTGACCCCTGGTTTGTTACTTGGCTCTGCTCATATTCTGGGTGCCCTGATCTGTGGACCTGTTTCCTGCTTGCTGCCAGCCCTGTCCCTTTCGCCTGTCTCTGACCATTGTGTTTGCTACGAACCCCTGACCTTGGTTTTTAATATCTGCTTCATGTTTGCTACCGCCTCCTATCTTCCAGCTGCGCTATTACACATAAGCTTACACTATACAAGAGTTAAGTCCTGGGGGCATCCAAGTACCTGTGAGAGCGAGAAGCTCTATAGGAAAGGCGGCTGCTATAGGCGAAGACCTCTGTCATCTGTTCTGTAAGCTTATGTCGTATATGTTATATATTTGGTCCTGGTTTTGCCCAAAAATCCTGAAAGGTTTTGGTTTTGGTTTTGGAACTGGATTTAATCAAAAATTGAGAAAAATTGGTAAAATGATGTGACTTCTGAATACTGCTTTTACTCAACCGAGCTCCTCAGACAACCCTGAATAGCTTCATACATTACTGACTACACCTCTCAAGCTATAGAGAGTTGTCCATTTACATGCAGTCAGAGGTGGAACTACCAGCGGTGCAGCCAGTGCACAGCATCTGGGCCCATGACCACAATGGGACCCGCTGCCACCACCGCCGGCATCCATTAAATAAAAAAATAAAATAAAAAAATTATTATTATACTTACCAATCTGGCGGTGCCCAGGACTCGGCATCCTCTTCCCTGCTCCCATCTCACTGCATCAAGTCCGGCATTGTCAGTGAGGAGTGACGCAGAGAGGAGCCAAAAGCATGAAGAAAGAAGACAGAAGATAGAAAAGCAAAAGAAAAAAGAAGGAGAAGATAAAGTTAAGTAAAGGAATGAAGGCAATGGACACAGTGTAATAAAAGGGAAACTGTTATGGAGGGCACTGTGTGGTGGTGAAGGTGGCCAGGGGACAAAGTGTGATACAGAAGGGGCACAGTGTGATAGCAAGAGGCACAGTGTGATAGTGAAGGGGGCCAGGGGCACAGTGTGACACAGAAGAGGGTCAGGGGCACACTTTGATACAGACGGGCACAGTCTGATAAGAAGGGGCAGTGTGATGGTGAAGGGGGCCAGGGACACAGTGTGATACAGAAGGGGCACAGTGTAATACAGAAGGGGGTCAGGGGCACACTGTGATACAGAGGGAGCACAATGTGACAAGAAGGGGCAGTGTGATGGTGAAGGGGGTCAGGGGCATAGTGTGCTACAGAAGGGACACAGTGTGATACAGAAGGAGGTAAAGGGCACAGTGTGATACAGTAAGGGGACATAGTGTGATACAGAAAGGGGTCAGGGGCACAGTGTGATACAGAAGGGACACAGTGTGATACAGAAGGGGTTCATGTGCACAGTGTGATACAGAAGAGGGGCGCAGTGTAATACAGAAGGGAGTCAGGGGCACAGTGTGATACAGAAGGTGGTCAGGGGCACAGTGTGATACAGAAGGGGGTCAGGGGCACAGTGTGATACAGAAGGAGGGCACAGTGTAATACAGAAGGGAATCAGGGGCACAGTGTGCTACAGAAGGGACACAGTGTGATACAGAAGGAGGTAAAGGGCACAGTGTGATACAAAAGGGTGTTAGGGGCACAGTGTGATACAGAAGGAGGGCACAGTGTAATACAGAAAGGAATCAGGGGCACAGTGTGCTACAGAAGGGACACAGTGTGCTACAGAAGGAGGTAAAGGGCACAGTGTGATACAGAAAGGGGGTCAGGGGCACAGTGTGAAACAGAAGGAGGGCACAGTGTAATACAGAAGGGAATCAGGGGCACAGTGTGCTACAGAAGGGACACATTGTGATACAGAAGGGGGTCAGGGGCACAGTGTGATACAGAAGGGGTCAGGGGCACAGTGTAATACAGAAGGGGTCAGGGGCACAGTGTGCTACAGAAGGGGGACACAGTGTGAAACAGAAGGGAAGGGGGTCAGGGGCACAGTGTGATACAGAAGGAGGTAAAGGGCACAGTGTGATACAGTAAGGGGACATAGTGTGATACAGAAAGGGGTCAGGGGCACAGTGTGATACAGAAGGGACACAGTGTGATACAGAAGGGGTTCATGTGCACAGTGTGATACAGAAGAGGGGCGCAGTGTAATACAGAAGGGAGTCAGGGGCACAGTGTGATACAGAAGGTGGTCAGGGGCACAGTGTGATACAGAAGGGGGTCAGGGGCACAGTGTGATACAGAAGGAGGGCACAGTGTAATACAGAAGGGAATCAGGGGCACAGTGTGCTACAGAAGGGACACAGTGTGATACAGAAGGAGGTAAAGGGCACAGTGTGATACAAAAGGGTGTTAGGGGCACAGTGTGATACAGAAGGAGGGCACAGTGTAATACAGAAAGGAATCAGGGGCACAGTGTGCTACAGAAGGGACACAGTGTGCTACAGAAGGAGGTAAAGGGCACAGTGTGATACAGAAAGGGGGTCAGGGGCACAGTGTGAAACAGAAGGAGGGCACAGTGTAATACAGAAGGGAATCAGGGGCACAGTGTGCTACAGAAGGGACACATTGTGATACAGAAGGGGGTCAGGGGCACAGTGTGATACAGAAGGGGTCAGGGGCACAGTGTAATACAGAAGGGGTCAGGGGCACAGTGTGCTACAGAAGGGGGACACAGTGTGAAACAGAAGGGAAGGGGGTCAGGGGCACAGTGTGATACAGAAGGGAGTCAGGGGCACAGTGTGATACAAAAGGGGGTCAGGGGCACAGTGTGATACAGAAGGAGGGCACAGTGTGCTACAGAAGGGACACAGTGTGATACAGAAGGAGGTAAAGGGCACAGTGTGATTCAGTAAGGGGACATAGTGTGATACAGAAGGGGGTCAGGGGCACAGTGGGATACAGAAGGGGTTCATGTGCACAGTGTGATACAGAAGAGGGGCACAGTGTAATACAGAAGGGAGTCAGGGGCACAGTGTGATACAGAAGGGGGTCAGGGGCACAGTGTGATACAGAAGGAGGGCACAGTGTAATACAGAAGGGAATCAGGGGCACAGTGTGCTACAGAAGGGACACAGTGTGATACAGAAGGAGGTAAAGGGCACAGTGTGATACAGAATGGGGTCAGGGGCACAGTGTGATACAGAAGGGACACATGTTATAAATTTACATTTCTTATACTTAAAATCTGAAGCAAACAAAACAAAAAGATAGTATATACGTTTTTAGCTTTTGCGTGTGTGTGTGTGTGTGTGTGTGTGTGTGTGCGTGCGCCTGCGCATGCGTGCGTGCGTGTGTGTGTTGGGACCTGGGGCCAAAAGCAAACTTTTTCACCTGGACCCACAACTTGCTATTTCCACCTCTGCATGCAGTTATATGTATATTTGTAATACCGCTCCTTCAAAACATATTGGAGTGTAATAGCTTTGTGTTTGTAATTTACATTGTACAGATTAGGACAGGTTTTACTCTTTTTTGGGCAGATAATTATCTCCCAGTTCACAGAGACTTTCAAATGCTGTTTTCCACTTAAATATAGATCACAGTAGTTGTATTTGAAAATCTTGAAATATACTGCACCTAAAAATGTTTGTTTTCCCCTTTTTCATTCAAATAAATATCATAATAGGTGTAATTCGAAATGATTGAAATGTACTTTATACAACTGCATCAAAAAATTGTCTACTTTACAAACATCTCTTTTTCACTCAAATAAATAACCAAGTAGGTCTGGTTAAAATAATTGCAATTTAGTTTATACTGCACCTGGAAATTATCTGTCTTATAAATTTTCAATGAATGACAATAACCTTTAGAGACAAAGCAGAAATATCTTTCAATATTCCTTGAAATTGGGGACAGAGGCCTTTGTTTTAGAGTAAGAATAGTAAGTTTAATGCAGTTCTAAAAAGTTTAAAATGTACTTTACATTTATATTTATATATCCATTAAAACAAAACATTTATATTCCAACAGGTTCCTTTATACAACTCACTATGGGGGTCTCCATTTATATCCCACAAGACTTCTCTCTTCTCTTACTCCCGCCTCAGTGTCACGTTAGTGTGATACAAAAATCTCTGGCTCGCTCTGCTCCGTCTATTTCTGGCAGGAATGATCATCTGTGCCCGTCCTTGTCAGATGACACAGAAAGGACGAAGGGAACGGAAAGCAACTGAGCAGTCTGCAACATGAGAAATTATTTGGTAGGTAATAAGCTCATTTGTATTTATTATACTGTTTCTATTTAAAACTATTTCAATATTAAACTGTTCTCTCGTTCTGTTTATCCCATCAAACGTTAACACCTGCAACAAGTGCAGACTTTTATTACTTCTTGTAATACCAGATTATTCAGTATTAAAACTAAATATTACACCATATTGTTTAGAATCCCTGCAGATTATTTCGCTATGAAGCCGTGATTCTAGTCTGCAAAGTATCATATTATACATTTTTTAACTCAGTAGGGTATAAAACCTTTATCCCTTCCCCTTTATAGGCTCTTGCTTGATGTGTAGTGAATAGGACTATATTTTAGAATAGCAAGTATTACATAAATGGTAACTCTAGTTTATAATACAATACATTAGAAGGATCTGTTTTAGGTGTTATGCACAAATGTAGTAGTGTGTTTTTTTGTTAACTTTATGCTATTGTATTGTTCACACTATAGTAGTCTATTTTTATATAAAATTCTAAATTCAATTCAGTGTGATATGATTTTATGTGTGTGTCTGTGGCAAAGAAAAAGGGGGCAGAAGGTTCCTTAGTCTTCCTCTGGTGTTGCTTAACCGAGGGCACTACCCAATGAAACCTTGTTGTGATTTGACTAAGGTGGAGTCGCTGCGCTACTATTGAAGACAGAACGTTCAGACCACCCATAGACAGGACACATTGGTACGCCTACATACATGCGCTAGAACTATAAAGGGGAGATACATAAATAAATGTTGATGATGATGATGATGATGCACTGGTTACTTAGTAGAACACAGGGCATGAATACGCACATATATATGTAAAACACTTCCTCTCTGCAGGTTTTAGGACAAAGGATCTCAAGAACCTTCTCCAACTCCAGCCGAGTACAGCTTCAGAACCGCGTTCCAGAGAATCAGAAGATATTCCAGGTATTGCTACGGAGGATATATTTTATTTCACGCCCATTTCCATGACTCTTCACTGCCTGTTTTTAGTCTGTTTGTTTAATATATTTTTATCAGACAGTACTAAAAATGTAACTGCGGACACATACCCTCTCCATAACTAGCAAACCAGTGATATTATAAGAAACGCAGTTCTTTGCTTCAGACAAAACTGAAAGAAGACAAATGAGGAATTCTAGTGTGTAAAAAAAATAAATCACAATGCACGAGGAACAGACATAGTATTGGTGTCATAGGTGGTGTTCCTGAAGTACAAATAATGGAATACACCATTTGAGGGTCTACGTCAATAGCAATCAGCTAAGCTTATAATAGAATATTTAGCAATATGTTTGCAAGTCAGAATCCTCAAGCTAAAGAGTGCCTAGTGTCACCAGGTCATTTATATATTACAGGTTACATTACCAGTAGTGCACATCAGGGGCGGATCTAGAAATTTTTCTAACCCGGGCGATGTGGGGGGGGGGGATTTAAGCCCCACCCCCTTTCTAACTTCTAAGGCTGCCGGCGGCTGCACAGTATGTGCAGGTCCGTTCGGCAGTGATAATGTGCTGTCCCGCTGCTCTGATTGTGTTTAAAACACAATCAGAGCAGCCGGGCAGCACATTATCACCGTCGAACGGACTTGCACAGTGTGCAGCCGCCGGCAGCAAGCCCCCGCTAGGGGGGGCGATCGCCCCCCCCCTGGATCCGCCACTGGTGCACATATATATTTATTTTTTTGCATGAACAGAATACCCTGCAGTTCCATACATGTGTTCAATTAGGTCTCTTAGGCTTTTCATCACATTCTTCTCCTTCTACATCTTGTTCCACGCTCCATGTCTGCATAGCATTTCCCATCTACCAGTTGTCATATCATTTATATCTTTCAGTCTCAAACCTTTAATGTACACTTACGTACATATTGAGCATAAACTGTTCTACACAGAACTCCGTTTCTTTAAATATATTTTACCGGAAACCATCCTCGTGTCCTTTCACCACTGTTCAGCTTGAGATCAAATGAAACAGTAGGAATATGTCTCTATTCTTAAGAACTATCTCGATAGGTATAAAGGAAGAACTATTGGAGTAATTCACTAACAAAGTTCAATCATTAAAATATATACTGACCTATATAGCAACCAATCAGGCACTAGCTTGGATCAATCTAATAGAAGCTGGACAATGGAAACCAATATTGAGCTGGTTGCTATGGGTTACTGCACATTAACACTGTGTTTGTACATAAGACCAATGTGACAAAGCAATTTAAATAGTTCATAGGGCATACCTCCCACCTTTGCCTTTTCCTTTATCAGGACGGGGGTGTGACACAGCAGCAGTGAATGAGACATAGCTTCCAAATTTGGGGAAGATGGGAGAGAGCCCTAAAATTGGCACTGTTCCACCTAAATTGGGACCGTTGGGAGGTATATTAGGGCAAGGAATGTGGTACTGGATGGCTTCAAATGAAATCCTTAAATAAAATGATAAAAACTGTATTGTAAATTATTTCCAGTGTGATACAATTTATTTCTGAATAGTATATTGACATTAGCCAATGTATAATTACTGCTTCTCTTCTCTAGGCTGACAATGGTTTACCAGTTCATCTAAAGGGCGGCGCAGGGGATCTCATCCTGTACCGAATCACAATGGGTATAACCATTGCAGGTATACAACAGCTCTGCAATATAACCAGTAATGTATATGTATAGACATAAAGGGCCTGATTCATTAAGGAACATAAGTCCCGTTGCATGCTGTGTTTTGCGTGAAATTGCTCTGCACGTACCCAGAAACTAACTATACGCCAGAGAATGAAAGGGCACGCCAAGCTTTGGGCTCCTCTATGGTACGTGTTTTTCTGTCGTATCACTTGCACCAGCTATATGGGCAGGTATACGTGCCGATTGCTAGTGATGACTGCTGTGTATACAGCTAGAACATGTGTTTGCAATTAGGAGCAACTATAAAAATGCATTTTATGTACGGGAGACATTCATAACATCCTAATAAATGTATTAGGGGGGACTTTTTCCTTTTTTAATGTTTTTTCATTAATGACTACATTATTAACAGGTGTCATTAATAGTTATTTTTTCCTTCCACACGTTCTTTTGGGACTTTATATTCCACATATGTACTGGATCTATCCTGCAGTGTATTGTCTGGTAGAACTAGAGATGTTCACTGACCCCCGTGTTCTGGTTTTGGTTTTGGATCTGGACTAACTTCGTGTTTTGTCAAAACCGTCCTTGCGCGTTTTGGTTTTGGTTTGGATCCCGATTTTTTTTCTAAAATCCCTATTTTTTTTTTGCTAAAATTACACATTTTTGCTTTTTTTCCCCCCTACATTAATATTAACCTCAATAACACTAATTTCAAGTCATTTGCAGTAAATTTTGACCACCTCACAGGTGACAATATTATTTTCATACACTTTCAAACAAAGACTGCAGGTTTAGAAGACCAAGCCAGACCTATTACTTGTATTTCGGCAATGACAATTAGCAATGGAGCAATGGAGCTCTCCTCTTTGTATGTTACCTATATAACACAGTACAACGTAACTGCAGATTTAGAAGACCAAGCCTGCCAGACCTATTATTTCTATTTCAGCAATGACAATTAGCAATGGAGCAATGGAGCTCTCCTGAATGTCACTAGAGACTGCCAAGAACTCTGCTACCCCTTCTGTGTCCCTCTGTGAAATGGCGCTGCATCGCCGTGGAGGGCGGTGCTTATAGAATCCAAAGCTTGCAAGATCAGACGACGTAACAATGACGTTTTGCCTTGTCTTCAATTCCGAGGGCGCACAAAAGAGTCGGCTCGGTACTCGGATCTGCTAAGTTCGGGTGTGTTCGGTTCTCGGGGGAACCGAGCCTGAGCATCTCTAGTTAGAACAGAGCGGACCTAAACCCATATTCAACTACAAACAGTTTTTTACATCAGCTCCTTCTTAAATACGGACGTGCGTATACCCAATTTATGTGCATTTTAAAAATGCACAATACGTTCGGTTTGCACGCCTTAATGAAACAGGCCCAATAACTTCACACCTTTGGTATATTGAGCAGTGGAATTTCAGCAATGTTTGTTGTCGAATTTATTCCATATAGTAGTTTAACTTTAATCATCCATATTCATTTATTTTACACTACCTGTAATGATTCATGGATCATATTCTCTACAACCCCGTCCATACTATGCATTAATGGTAGCATTTTATATTAAAATATTATTTATTAGTTTTCCATCTCCGAGCATAAATATTTGTACTGTCTTACCTCAATCCATTTGTTAATAATCAAATCATTAGCCCTATTATCAACAAATTAATTCACAAATCTTTTTGCCCCGGTTTAAACAGAAACAAAAAATATGTAACTTTATGCTCAAAGGGTAAGACTGTAATGTAAATATGTTAGTTGCTCTTTTTTTATATATTTTTAGGGTATTTGTGCCCAAAAATAACTTGTTAAACTATAGTATTCAGCAATTCCATTTATTATATACCAAATGACCAAAATTTCTGAGGTTGAATTATGTCACACTTTGCAGACTAGGCCATATTTCATTGGTTAAGTAGATATATTTCTATGTCGCTCCTCCTATAATTATGTGTTGCCTATAAGAGGGTTATTCAATCTCAGCCAACAAAATGTGCTATCATAAGGATAATTATTAAGTCAATCCAGTAGATTTATTAACTGGTGTATGATTAACAAAATCTTCAAAACCTTTAGTCGTACCTGAATAATTTTATGAGCTATTTGAGTTATAGGGTAAATATATCAAGCTGTAGGTTTGTAAAAGTGGAGATGTTGCTTATAGCAACCAATCAGATTTTAGTTATCATTTATTTATTACATTTCACAAAATGACAGCTAGAATCTGATTGGTTGCTATAGGCAACATCTCCACCTTTTTCAAGCTTACAGTTTGATTAATTTACTCCCATGAAGTTTAAAAAAACCATCCTAAATCTATGTGATAATCCCACCATCCCATTGATCCTCTTTATATTACAGGAAGCTGCCTATCCGTCTATCATATTTTCATGGCATCTATGCCAAAGAAGAAATAACTCTGCTGGTGATTGTAGCAATGCCTGACAAAGATCCTGATGGAGAACGACATTAAATTAAAAGCTGTGGTTTGTGCTCTTTGTCAGTGTGCTCTGTCAAATTCAGGTGCTTTGTACATAACACTTATTTATTCGACATAAGACCACATAACATGTAACATGGGTAAGCTTCAAAGATCACTAGATCTAAAATACAGGATAGTCACTTTCGAGCTGGTTTTTAGCATCATTCACCAATGTATACAGGGCTTATAATGAAAAATGCAAACCTGCCAATGTTCTGGTCACTCATTTGTGACAAACTAGTCCACACACCCCATCTGCCAAAGCCATGTTTTAAAGCAGGCTTCCTTATAATCCCACACCTGTATATGTTAAAAGTTTTTTTTAGTCTCTCCATAGATGCCGACTGGTTCTATTTTCTAGAACAGTCCCAGATCTTTATTAATTTATCCCTTTCATAGGCAAACCGAGGGGGGGGGGTTCCTAGTGCCTGGAACCCCACTCCAAGCCTCGAGCACTGTATAATTGAGGTGGCTGGACCCTGCTCCCGCTTCACACAGCTCTGCTTGGAAAGGGAGAGCTGCGTGCACCTAACAGTAGTCCAAGTTATTTATCAGGGTTAACCCATCACATAATTGTGGGCAATAAGGCCTAAATCATAACTGCAGTGTAAATATGTTATATCAAATTAATCCATTGATAAGTTGAGCTACTAAAGTGTAAAATGTGAAGCCAGAGAATGCCCCCTGCTGTGAGCTATATCCTGACACAAGTTAGTTTTTGGACACCTGAATTGACTTTGTAGGGTCGGTCACAGCTGGACATTCTTGCAGACAAAGGCCTCATTTGACGGCCTATACAGGTATACATAAATATTCAAAGAAAAATGTCTTCATAGTTCATTTTTTGGGAAATCTGGGTGCACCTCCATACTGAGGAGCAGGGATCACACCAGGGTTGTGTATGACAGGTACTGGCGGTATCAGGGAAAAATCTATAATCACATATTTTTGGGAAAGATATGTCACATAATTCCATCATGTTTGGTATTTAAATGTGCGGGAGAGTATGATTGGTTTATTGAAGGGGGAGCTATGTCTCTCCGATATATCTGTGAAGAATTATTCGAAGGTCAAAACTTTGGGAATATTTGTGAGCAAACTATAGTGACACCCAGGGGACATCCCTGCCCCCTATTATAATTAACACTGCCTCTGTGAAGACTGTCCCATTTCATTTTGCCTAAAAAGCCTGTGTTGGAAAGGGGCAAATTATCAGTCAATTGGGAAATCAATCATTCATTGATAAGCTGTCTATCTTCAAGCCAATTTCCCTTGGCTCAGAATATACCAGCTCGGTGTAAGTTATACTCTGAATGTAACCCTTTTTATTTTAAACTGTTTTTGCTTGTGTATGTTATGTCACTTGTTTATTTGTTTTTATATCTGAATCATCATCAGCTATTTATATAGCGCCACTAATTCTGCAGCGCTGTATAGAGAAATCACTCACATCAGTCCCTGCCCCATTGGAGCTTACAGTCTAAGTTCTCTAACATACACAGACAGATACACAGAGAGACTAGGGTCAATTTGATAGCAGCCAATTAACCTACTTGTATGTTTTTGGAGTGTGGGAGGAAACCGGAGCACCCGGAGGAAACCCACGCAAACACGGGGAGAACATACAAACTCCACACAGATAAGGTCATGGTTGGGAAGTGAACTCATGACCCCAGTGCTATGAGGCAGAAGTGCTAACCACTAAGCCACCATGCTGCCCTGAATGAATACCCTGTACCTTTGTATATTAAATCTATAAACTTAATAAGTGGCATCCTTAACTCTCTAATGAATCCATTAGCCTGTTAAGAAGAATATAGCTTGACTAAGTTAATCCTTTGAATGCCGGTGTGTGATTTGTTGATACATTTGACTAACAGGCCTAGTGTGTGCTTGCATTTACATTTGTGTAACAGTCTGGAGGTGTTAAGAGTTAACCCTTTGTTTGCTGGTGAGTTTTGCTAGCCTGTGGGTAGCCAGAAGCCATGTGTGCCAGTATATTGGGGTCCTATTTCCCATATTCAATAGGTGGTGGCAAACCTGAAGTGTGAGGGGGTGTGAGAGCGCTGTGTGGGGGACGAGTTAGTAGGTCTATAACCTGTGTGATAGGTAGAGACTGCGGGCTGGAATCATGTGTAACCTCATACAGCAAACACCCAAAGTCATGGCAGCTGGGAGTGTGCTCATGACAGTCCTTGTTTCAAGAGATTGATAATTAGGTTTAGGCTGGGTACACACTACAGTGTTTTCAGCTAATTATCGGGCCAATCACAATAAACAACCGTTCTGCCCGATATCGCATTAGTGTGCACGCTCCAACGATGAACGAGTATCCTTCGAAAGCACATCGTATCGTTTGATTTGATTTTAGAAATGCACTAAAAACCTTGGTAAACAATGTAACGATATTGTTCCAATTCTGCAGTGAGTATGCGCTCACGACCAGCAGTGTAGGTAGATCTCCATAGGGTTTAGAGTCACAATCTTTTCAGCCGATAATTATGACAGATCTGAAGATAAATCTTGTAAAACTTGTAGTGTGTATATATGAATCTGCATTATGATCGTTGACGATATCACACCGGGAGAAATTTTCTGTAGTGTATACCCAGCCTAACTTCATTCCTGACATAACCCATTTCTTCTCCATTATAGGAAATTTAGTAGGTAAACTATATAGATTATAGAAATTTGTACCAGGCAAAGAGGGTAGCCTTGGAGAATCTGGGCTTACCGACAGTAAATCTAATGTATACATCCCAACATTACAGACAGAAAATATTGGGTCAATAATTGACCATGCCCACAATTCATCTGAATACAACCACAGTCCACACAGCTACACCGCATACTACTAAGGCCGTACTCCAAAATTTGGAAGGCCCACCTCTTCTGGGTGCCACAAATCAGGACTGTCCCACGAACATCAGCACGACTGAGGGAATGCTATTACACTTAAAACACATGCACACATACTATGTTACACTGGCTGGAATAAAAGACATGTCTATGTATTTAGGATACCATCGCTTTATTAGGCTAAAATAGGAAAAATACTGCACAAGGTTTACAAATCTGGAACATCACTGCATACCCCCTTTCTCACTGGACACACACAAAACACAAGTACTAAGTTCATAGTTAAATGTGGAACCAATGTGACAGGGCCTCAATTTCAGGAGCGGATCCAGGACAGGTTGAATCAGTGTGGAGACCTCCGGAATGACATTACAATAGGATTATAGTTTGTCCAGGACAATAATAAAGTGATTGGGCAGTTGAGTTTGGAAGGCAGTTGCAATATTACAAAAGTTGCAAATATCTGAATAAAAGCCAAGGGGATCGTTTCATGTGATAGCTATGTGGTTCAGTGACCAAGACGCTCCTTGACACTAGAAAAGTCACCTCTGTCTGGCTCCATCCTGGTTAATTTATTCTGCAACTATTGAGCATTTAAGGAATGTTTATGCAGTTCCGGTGACTGAGCCGTACTTGCAAAGATGTAAGTGATCTATTGCTGTGTTGAGTTCTGGGAGCAGGTTCTCGGGTTGAATCATTTTAGTGATGGAGCTTAAAGGTGTTGTCCACTCCTGGATAACCACTCCTTACTCAAACTTTCCTCCACATACAAGAAATAGAGCAGATCCCCCACTCCTAAATCATGTAGAAGACTATTTTTCATACAAATGGACAAGATACACAATTTAAACCAGTGATGAGCATCAGGCAGCCTTTCTGAGTCTTTACCTGCAGCCCCAGCTCCTTTCTACTTTGTTATTAGATTTGTATGTTTAGAACACTTGTTTAAAATGCCTGCTGATGTTATTACAGATAGGAGTCTCTTTCTCTGATTAAATTTATTGTCTTTTATTTCTGACAATACAGGTAATGTGTGGCTCTTTTAAAGGCCGCATCATGTGGCCCCTGAAGTGTATCCCGTTGCTTATCATTGTTTTAAACAATCCATAGCTTTGTTACAGAGCTCTGTTGAGCACTGAGAATGGTCTGAGCCATCCAGAGCTAAAAGCCACGTTGAGAGCCACCTCTCCTATTCAGGTCATAGCCATAGGAAATCCTGCTACATGTGGAGAGCAGGAATGATTACAGAGGGGTTGCCCAGAGTGGAGCTTCAACATTTTTCATGGGAGTCCAACAAGATCTAATTACACCTCTGGTTCATGGAACATTATAGTGGACAATGCAGAATAAAATATTGTTAGTCCCATTTCTGATAAATCATTTGTGTGCAAAGCTCATCACGTATAAGCATGTATTCTACAATTTGTTGCTACAGTGTTCCAACAAAGGCTGTGGGGCAGAACAATTGCTAGCATCGCTGAATCATAGCACTGGGGTTATGAGCTCAATTCCGACCAGGGCCCTATCCGTGTCAACATGGGTATCCTCTGAGCGTTCCATTTATGCAAGTTAATTCATAGCGGGCGGGGCATCAACAACCACCCAGCGGGTTGCATGATAAGAGTAGGGAGGAAAGTAACAATGGGTCGTTACAGCCTTTTGGGGGGACACTGGTGGATCTGGCATTTGGTGCACGCAAGGTAAATAGAATTCCATTTTAACTTTAAAGTCCTGTTATTAAACAAATGCCTTTAAGGAAAGTAGATGGTCTGAAGAGTGTCCTAGTACTAAAACGTCACCTGCGGTAAAGCATTATATAGAGGATAAGATATAATATTATTTATAAAGTGCAGACATATTAAACAGTACTGCATAGTGAGGGGATCATGATGCAAATTACAATGACATGAAACAGAAGGTAACAATGGCCTTGCCCAATAGAACTTACAGTCTAAGAGGTGTGAGGAACAACTGATACATAAGGTAGTGGGAGGACAAATGTTGCTGCTGGTGGAGAAAATGTGTCTGGCTATTATTAGCAGAAGCTATATTAGTTACAAATATTAAAGCAGCCATTGGCAACTGGTATTTCTGTAGTGTGGTTTGATTGTAATAAGGGGAGACAGTGGAAGATAGAGAGAAGAAAGATGAACAGGTCACTGTAGAAATCCTAAGACAGGCAGCTGCTGGAAACAATTACTGTCCTTCACCCAATTCCGCTTCTAGTTCTGAAAAACACCTTCACTTTGGGCTGCTAAGCTCTTGTAGTTACCTGCCACCATGGAGCAGCTGTGTGGCCATTAATTTGCTTTGGCATTATGCTCATTGCAGAGCATGGACACTTGATCCCCAAGTCCACAGAAGGTGTGGCGGCAGTTGTTTCAACCTAGGAGGCTGCAGAGTTCACCATAGGAAAATCAGAGATGGGACCAAAATTGACAGGTGAACTCACTAGGTTCAGCAGCTGAATCTAGAGGGTATTACTGCGATGTCAACCCTGTCCTTGGTGTGAGGATACTCCTCTGTATTAATCTGTAATTTCCCACTCCCTTCACAAACGTTTAAATGTTTTATATATGTGAGATGATTATGTGGGAGGTAGGACACAGAGCTATTCTAAAGTGCAGCCACCTCTACCTGCCATCCGCATCCCAATTTATAATATTGGTATTTAGAATTTGTAATTTTGTGTACAGAATATACCTGTGCGTAATGGAGGGAAGAAATATAGAGTGAACACTGTATGTTGAAAACAATGCACTAAGTAAATTGTAAGATTCAAGTATATAAAGTATTTTGATGCTACCAACCACCATCAATTAGTCTCCAACCTCAGGGGGGTTTTCACATGTCTTGCTTTATCACATCCAATTATGAGATGGAGATGTTGTTGTGTAGATTAGATTTTGATTCCGGAAGCTCCTGAACCTCTCTGAGCACTCATTGGGGAAAATAGTTGACTAATAAACCTGCCACGTAAACAGCACTTCCCAGAAGTTACTTCTCTTGAATAGAAGTGGCCTATTTTTTAATTATTAAGAAAATAAAGCAAAGAGCAATGGTGGACGTTGTTGGCATATAGTTACCAAATACTTCACCCCACTGCTCAGGCTGGAGAGGCAATTGCAGGTCACTTAGGGCACAAGTAAAGGGTTTGTTAATTTTATACAGAAGAGCAACGGAGCAGTTATACTTAATACAATACGAAGGCGTACACAACCGTTGGGTAGATAGTTTCTGCTCCGCTTCATCTCATGAGTAGAGGGATAACTGCATTCCAAACATTGTTCCTCAAGATATTTGGATAGGAAAAGCTGTATGGATAGGAGATATCACAGGGGGGTTTCCACAATACCAACCGGAGGGGTCTGAGCCATAAGTACAAGCTGTCTACTAGGGGAAGGTCTTACACATTCTTAAGAATCTTTTTGGCTTTATTATTCGCTTCTTGTATTCGATCTTCATTCACTACAACCTGGAACAGATAAGAACATGTTGTCTGTTTGTTTTTCAGTTTGGAAAGGAACCTCAGAAACAAACGTTGCCTGTTTAATGGCAAACATTTTTGTTAAAAACATTTTTTGGCGACCACAACTCCATATAAAATGATACTGTACTGTACTGTGGTCATTGGGGACACTGTTGAATTGAAGTCTACATCTGGTATTTAATTTATGTCAGACAGGCAATATTCCTTGTAGTTCCCATATATGTATTATAATATCCAGGGGTGAGTCTAGTTGTACTGCTGCCTGAGTGGGCAACTGAAATTGTGTCTCTCTCTTCTCTTATACAAAAATACCATAAAATATGTATATATGGTATATGGGTTGTATGCATGATAAAACAAATATCATTTTAACATGTTATTAGATCTATTAGCAAGGTCAATGCAATAAACTTAGATTTTCGCAAAACAAGAAAATTGGCATTTTTTAAAATTCCCCTAATGTTGCTGCCCCACCAGAGCTTGCTCCCTAAGACAGCTGCCTCTGGTTGCCCCAGAGCAAACCCTGATTATGTTCTACTTATACTGTGTCTTCTTCTCAAGCTGTGTGGTCAGATTGCTCTTTTATCTCGCCCAGGCTTGTGTCTCGTCTTCCTTACTCACCTTCTCCATTATTTTGTCCACCTGTTTGTTCTGGATATCAATTTCATTCCCAACATCCAGAGCCATACTGCGGAGATTGCCAAGAATGCTCCCGACTTGATTTAGATTTTCCTCCATTTCATCTTCACGGGAATCCTTAGTGACCCTACAGGAAAAGGCCATCAATGTTGTTGGGATGCGGAGTTTGTACAAAAGATTATGTCCCACTAACCGTGGCATGCATGATGGGGTCTTGGATGGATAAAGGAAGCAGGCGGTGGATGAATAAGGTGGTGGCAGCAAGTTATGGATGAAAGTGGTAGTGGCTGTAGCATAAGATCACTCTAGCACTGCAGGAATAAAGAGAAGTTGAATGGGACTGCCTGGATGGATATAAGAAGTAAAGATTGGTGTTGGAATATTATACCTTCGGATGTATCTTCCACTCATCCTCATTCGCTCTCTTTCATCAGCAATATGAGAAGGCTGAGCGGAGATAACCTCATCATTAGATTTACCCCATGCTGCTCTGTAAGTTGAACTGTTGACAAGTCTGAGAAAGGAGTGTGCACAAAAAAGTGGAAGGGTGAAAGGATGGAGAAAACAGGGTCATGGAGTGGGGGGAGAATTAGTTATAAAGACACGTATATAAGAGTAATAAGCAAGGTGAAACAAACAGAAAAATATAATTTTGTCATCGTTAAGGAAACATGGCTGATTGATTGAGAAGATGACAATGGGACAGATTTGTGCCTTTACCGGGCATCTGGAAAAGAATAAAACAGCCATCAAGTCATGTTTTACTTTTTCTAATTACACTAGTACTAAATACGGATACTTGACATTCAGACAGGAGGCTGAATGGAACCCTTAGATAACCAGAGGTTTTTTGGATTTCAAGAGTAATGTAACGAACGGTGTGATAAGAGGTACAGGAACTGTTACCCTCTACTACTGGACTAAGCACAGCAGACACCTACAGGCATCAATTATGGGAAACATGTTTCAGAGCCGATTAGTAAGGGACACCATGGCGCAATATAAACCAGCAGTAAGTATCAGGCGTGAGAGCAGTTACCGGTCACAGGAACACAGTCCACAGCATTTCCCCATATCAGTTAGGTTTTTCTCTGCTTCCCTCATATCCTGATTGATTTGGTTCAGACCCTTGTCAACTCGCTCCAGCTGTTCTACAAGTATAGCATTAGAGAGGTTAATAGAGACAGACACACTCAGTAATGGTTCTGATAATATGTTACACAAAAGCTTATAGTTGTTTGCTTCTACAACAATGCTAATTGCATACAAATAACTACAAAGGAATGGAATGTATATACAATTAGTGCAGATACTATATAGTGTAATTTATTTTCCCACCACTAGAGGTCACTGAAAGATAACATATACTGCCAGACTGCTATGTCAAAAATTAAAGAGCCAGTAAAACCACAATTGACATTAATATTAGACATAAGCAACAGTTCCGAAACTGTCCCACTGAATAATTGCTTCATACCACATATGGCTGCGGAATTTTGCATGTCTCAATGGCTAAATATTGCCTTAAGTGTTCCGCACAGAATTTCCTCTAGTATTTTTATTCTGTGAGCCGATACTGCACTAAAGATATTCATCACGCTCTCTTTCACTCCATTGCAGATTCATTCCATGTAAGCAGAGTTTAAATAAACTGGCAGAAATGAATTGGTTCATTCACACACAGTGATGTCACAGACATTGTATAGGACACAGATGTAGACAAAGGGAGGGGCTTCTCTTGTGTGTAACGGAGCTTGGAGGTAATGCTTGACTATCTAACAGAGCTGCAGCAGAATATCAGGGACAGGGGTTGGGTATATGCCCCCGGAGCGGGTCCCATAGTGGGCTGGGCCACCTGCATTTTTTATCTTTAAAATGTTCCTAGTAGGCTGCTGAGCAGAGTATTGCCCCCATGGCTAATATTTGCCAGCTAGCCCCTGGTCAGGTTAACACTGAACTATGCATTATACCTATGAGAAGCGCAAAAAGTTTGCATCTGATGTTGGAAATTGCTGGGTGGAAGAAAAGTCTCTTGCTGAACATGGGCCAGGTGCACTTCTGCACTTTGTATTGTGCTCACAGGCAAAAATGATGTGTTCCCAATTTACCAGGGGGCTGCAAGCCCCCCCCCAAACAACAAACACTAAATTATTTATGTCCTCTGAGTTGGTGGATTAGTGCCACCCATACGGCATATTTAATGAGAAAACTCATTTCTACAAATGCAATAAAAACTTAAAATAGAGACACATAATAAATGCAGGCAATTAATTTAAAGGGACACTAGTCCTATCTTTTTTTTAAAGCTTCCCCATATGACTTTGCTAATGGAGTTATAAAGAAATATATTTACATAACATTTGTACAGAGAGGCTGTTCCCCTACCAGTACCTGCTACATCTAATCAGCCCTTTTAAATCACCATTGTTCTTGTTATATTTCCAGATAAAAAACTCCCTCCTACTCCACGTGTTTCAATGTTTAAGGAACCTAAGATACTTTGAGTTCCAACCACAGAATAATGCATTGATAGCAATATTTGTTTTATAATAAATATCGTATGTCGATTACATGAAGATTTGCCTGTATTTGAACTACGGTATGTACATCCACAATATCTCCTGGCATATGTGGATATTTTTGCAGTTACCATAAACTGATGGTGAACACATTTCCTATTCTTATGATGTATTGTTCACCATTAACTACATCACTATTATTGGCTTCCATCTTCTTCCTTTTAATTTTCTTTCTTCCTATTGCGATCCACCTACACTTGAAGAAATAAATTTCAGCCAACCGACTTGCTTACGTTGATTACAGAAGTGTAGTCACGATTTGCCATCTTTAATGCGGATTATCAGAGGTCCTCGACTTATCTTCTACAAGGGGCCCCTTTGCGTTTTACCCTGACCTTACGTGTAACTAGTAAGGAGCGGATATTCTGTACAGCAGAGAGGGCCAATACGCAGCAGAGGTAAGTGGATGTACACTAGCATATGAGGCAGGTGGGGCTGGGGCCTTATTGTAACTGAGTATGACCTTCTGTGTTACGATGTGCTGTTCTCAATATCCAACGTAATCCAGTCTTACCTCCCTGTTCATCCAGCATGACCAGTGTCCTGATTCCAGCATCTTTGCTCTGTCAGGAAGTGGAAACATGGTCAAAATTAGATAAAGATAAATAATATGTACTGCATATACTATAATCAAAATATTAATCACCACTTAAAAGCCCATCCTATGTCTCTGATAGAGCACTATTATCACAGCATAATGTGCGCAGTCCTGAATTAGAGACCATATTGGTGTAACAGTGGCATCTGGTAATGTGACTATGGACATCTGACTGTTGTGTGGGCTTGTGTGTCATTGTAATGCAGTAATAGACTGCATATGAGTGAATATCTTAGGACATCCTACCCCCAAAACAGTCTCTCTTCTTCCATGGGATAGTTCCAAGTTCTGGCTGGAAAAGGGGAGGGACCGACTGATCAGAGGCGTGGTCACTGTAATGGTGACATGATTAAGGGAATTGAGTCATGGCTAGTCAGATTACGGGGCGTGGTAGGAATGGAGGTGGGATCATTCAAAGGTTTCTACACAGAAAGTAAAACAATTAACTATGTGCTGCCCATGGCCATTGCTTAGTTCAATGTCAATATGTATTCAGTGGTGTTCAAACACTGAAGCCTAATGACACTGTAAATAATCCATGCACCTCATTTTGTGTAAGCAAACTGCAGCTTGAAGTAAATATACATTCCCAATCAAATCAGATGGCCTGGTAAGCTTACTCTAGGACAGGGGTGGCCAACCAGTCCGAGCCTAAGGGCCAAAAAATACTCATAAATGCGGCAAAAAGCCAACTTTACCTTTTATATACATGTGCATATGTAAGAAGGTGGAAAAAGGGGGGGGGGGGGGGGTGAGCGTCCAAATCGCCACAGGGGAAAGTGCCTGGCCCACAAGAGCAGGGGCCCTCGTTATGCTGTAAGGGAAAGGGGAAAATATGGGAGGGGCAGTTCCGCAAGGTGAGTGCACCACGGGAACAGCCCTCGCCGGGCTTTACCCACAGAAGCGAGTCTACGACAGCGACTCCCAATATCCCTGCTACTCCAGGGGTTCTCAATCGTGGGGGTCTTCCGAAGACCTCGTCTCACAACCAATGCTTGTAAAACAAGGGAGACTAAGCCACACAGAACAATCCCTTACCCAGCAGCCCAGGTACTCACCCAATCCTGAGGGACCACTTTGAGGTGCACCGTACCTTTCTTCTCCTCGAACGGAATCCTCCCACTCACACGTCCTCGGCCGCCCGGGTCCACTGGAACTCAGCAGCTCCACAGGCCACCGCCCGTGGCCCGAGCCCCGGCTGTTAAGCCCGCCTTGTCTTTGGACTCAGGACTTTGGGTGCCCTTTCAGACAGGTAGAGGGGCTTTGTAAGCCACTTTCAGTAACTTATCCACTTAACTATCAAGGGACCAAGTGTCTCCTACGCTACCCAGGTACTTAGCGTCCTGCTAAACCAGGGCCTATCACCTACTACCAACTATAAGGGCCTATTGCCCTGCTAACCACCAGGACCTACTGTCCCTCTAATCACCCAATGTCCTTTTCACAACTACAGGGCTTCCACCATGCTACTCTGTCAGGAGCCAAGCGCCCCACTAACTTAGAGGCCTGCGCCTCTCTACACAGAAGGGCCTCGTGCAGTGGAGGAGGATTTAAAGGGTACTTACAGTCTCTCCACAGTAGCTCACGCTGCTTCTGTATCCACAATCACTGTGGAGCGAATTGTTGAAGCGGGAATAAAAAATAAAAAAAAGTCATAAATAGCCAACATGCCCCACAGACCTCACCACGTGCCCCTTACATACACATCAGCTCCCCCCACACATGGCCCAATCAGCCTCACTACATCATCATCATTTATTTATACAGCGCCACTAATTCCGCAGCGCTGTACAGAGAACTCACTCACATCTTTCCCTGTCCTATTGGGGTTTACAGTCTAAATTCCCTAACATACACACACAAACAGACACAGACAGACAAACTAGGTCAATTTGTTAGCAGCCAATAAACCTACCAGTATGTTTCTGGAGTGTGGGAGGAAACCGGAGCACCCAGAGGAAACCCACGCAAACACGGGGAGAACATACAAACTCTTCACAGATAAGGCCATGGTCAGGAATTTAACTCATGACCCCAGTGCTGTAAGGCAGAAGTGCAAACTACTACGCCACCGTGCTGCCCACCACATGCCCCATAGAGGCCAATCAGCCTCACCACATGCCCCATAGAAGCCAATCAGCCTCACCACATGCCCCATAGAGGCCAATCAGCCTCACCACATGCCCCATAGAGGCCAATCAGCCTCACCACATGCCCCATACACACCAGTCTAACCTTCACACATTCCAACAGATATCCACATTCACCTTACTTACCTGTCACACAGAAGCTGGAGCCGCCCAGATGAAGGAGGGAGAGCAGACTGCACACTCTCCTCCTCCTTCCCTGATTGGATACCAGTAATAATGTGACATCCCTGCGTTATGCAGAGGAGGTCACATGACGCAGGCTGCTGTCAGAAGTGTTGAGGTTTCTGGC